>NC_138777.1:102818655-103096155 GCF_965119305.1 Pelophylax lessonae | reverse complement strand
GCCGGTCATCGGTCGAGTGGGGTGGCTGGACGGGTGTTCGGAAGCCTCCAGGCAACCTCCGATGGCTGAATTTATATGTAGATCAGTGACGGGTGCAGGGGGAGCCGAGCGGTTCACTCCTTCTGCATGAGCGCCAAAACCGGAAGTCGGAAAATTATGTTGTTTTGTGGAAATGTATCTTGGTACAGGTTACAAATACTAAATGCTACATTCATGCTAGCATTGTTACAGAAAATGTTAACTTACCTTTATCTGTACTGTGCTGGTAGATCTCTTTATCAGTTTTAAGCTAGATTCGTTCACTGTCTAACATAACAAAGAATTAAAGATCTCAATGCATGGGTTCTGTATGTATGGTATCACACTTTACAGACATACCATAGGATACCATTCCCATACTTTCAGCTACAGTGCAACCAGAGACCACTAATGTTTTTCCATCTTCTATCATGCTGACAAAGCACTAATGACAGCCCATGAATGTAGTATGATATTTGGGTACAAATTCATCCTGAAAGTTAATGCCTAGACCAAATTTTGTTTGTTCTTTGGAAAAGAACAGGGAAGGATTCTAACTTCTGGTGCTTCTTACCACTATTAGGAGCTTAGTTGGTAGGATTTTCCATCACTTCCTGTTCTGCCGAAATGGTTTTTATAAACAGGATGTGGGTCATAAAA
Source organism: Pelophylax lessonae (assembly GCF_965119305.1). NCBI lineage: Eukaryota > Metazoa > Chordata > Amphibia > Anura > Ranidae > Pelophylax > Pelophylax lessonae. The sequence goes on along the minus strand of NC_138777.1, from coordinate 103,095,477 downwards.
TGGCATGTGCTGTTTTAAAACAGTGTGATGTAGTCCCTGCAATGTGACATTTAGAGAAGATAAATGGGAACAATGGCACTGGCGGGTTGGTTCATTCATAATAGTAATAATTAATACACAAAAAAACATAAAAAAATAAAATTATACAATATACGTGTTCCAACAACACTAACAAACAAGCGTAAAAATAACAAACAAGTGTAATAAAGAATATTTAACCACTTACCGAAAAATGACGTATATTTACGTCGGCAGACTTTGCAGGGTTATACCGGGATGCTGCCTCTAGCTAGTTTAGAGCCGACAGTCGGCTTTCCGTCGGTAACGACTGATGCGGCTCGGGAGCCGCTCGATCGTTACCCGGGTGAGCGGGAGGGGACGCCCCCCCTCCCGCCGCCCTCTGTGATTTTGCCGGGGCCTCCCGTCCCACCGGGAGACCCGAGCACCCAGCCGGCACGTCCCCCGGCTGGATGGAGTCCCGATCTAAGCTGGAAGCAGCTTAGATCGGGTCTCCGATGACGTAACCCCGAGGCGACGTCCATGACGTCATGACGTCACTTCCGAGTTACTCTGCTGCAAAAGGCGGCAGATTTAAAAAACGACTGTATTCAAAAATGCAGTTTTTGGCGTTTTGAATATATGGAAGTGTAGTGGAGGGGTCTAGGGTCTTTTGGACCCTCGATCCCTCCATAAAGAGTACCTGTCACTGCATATTGGTGTCAGAAGGGATGTTTACGTTGCTTGTGACAACAATAAAAGTGATGAGATTTTTTAAAAAAAAAAAAACCTGTAAAAAAGTAAAAATAAATAAATAAATAAATAGGAAAAAAAAATGTAGCCGCCCCCGTCACCGTTAGCTCGCGCACGAAAGAAAATGTATACGGAAATCCCTGTTCAAACCACACATGTGAGTTATCGCCGTGATCGCTAGAGTGTGAGAAATAATTTAAAAAAAAAAACTACACTCTAACTCTAAACTGGTAAACGTTACATTTTTTTAAAGCGTCGCCTATTGAGATTTCTTTTTTTTTTTTAATTAAATTTTTATTGAATTTTCAACATGTAGCAAGTAATCGATAAGTAACATGTATTATAAAGTACAACAGGATAATTACGTGAAGTAAGGATAAATACAACAATAATTACATAAAATGACCAGGAGAAGGAGAAGTATATATGTTTACATACATGAGAGCCTGCCTCCTTGTGCGTCCCCCGCACAAATGAAACAAATGAATACTATCAAAATGAAAAAGTGAAGTACATTTCCAAAGGCAATATTCAGCAGCATTTAACATAGTAAATGTAAGTAACTTTCAATAACGTCATCTAACACAGTCCATCAGCCAATGCGCTGTGCCAAGGTGCCAAGTTTACATTATACAGGTGGACATGACCTTCCTTGAACGCCAATAACTTTTCGTATGCATCTATCATTTATATATATATATTTTTATATGGGATATGACTTCGGTTATGGAAAGGGGGTCATTAGTCTTCCATTTGCGCATGATGAGAGCCCTAGCAGCAAAGAGGATACGCATGGCGATGGATCTGAAATGTTTTGGAGAGGAGGTAACCCCAATTCCTAATATAGCTAATTCCACCGTGGGAGTGAGAGAGGTGCCAGTAATTGTGTCAATCAGGTCAAATACATCTCCCCAAAAGCCCCTCAGGTGAGGACAGGTCCAAAGCATGTGGATCAACGTGCCTACCTGACTGCAATCCCGCCAACACTGATTAGATTGGCCTGTGGAGAATTTAGCTGTGATATAAGGGGTATAGTGCCACCTGGTAAGAAATTTATGGGACAGTTCCCAATAGTTGGAGCACCGAGAGTATTTATAAGTGGTGGATATTGCTGTTGACCATTGACGATCCGTGAATGATTTGCCCAGGTCAGCTTCCTATTTTGTATGTGCATTCGATTTAGAGAACATACGTTTAGAATTCAGCATATTGTAGATTAAGGCAATACCTTTGGTTTTAACTAAAGTGACATTCCAGAATTTCCAGAGGGCTTCCGGTATGGAGACGTGAATACTGTGTAATGTGTTACAAAAGGTAGAAACTTGGTTGTACTTAAAGATATCTGTGGGTAGGAGGTCATATTTTGTTTTAAGGACCGCAAAGGGGGTCAGCTTATTTTTGTCATAAAGTTGTGCTAGGGTTGTGATGCCTTTCCTCTCCCACACTGCCAAGGATATGTCAGGAATAACCCACTTGAGTGACGATAATGGGATTGGTACTTTGATAGAGCATGAGGAGACAGTTGAGGAATTAAGAAAGTACAACCATCCCTGCAAAGTACCTTGTATAGTTGGGTGTTGTATTTTTTTAAGTAAGGCTGGAGCCATCGGGGCAAGGAATAAAGAGGCAAAAGAGTAATTACCCATCCACTCCGATTCCAGTTGACACCATGGTTTCACATGAGCAGCTTGGAACCAATCCCTAACCTGATCCAGGAGTGCCGCCACGTGATAGTCTCTTAGTACCGGCATGCCACAGCCGCCTGCCAATTTATGTTTCATCTGGAACCGCAGGGCCGTACGTGACCTCTTGCCGCCCCAGACGAATTGGGATAGTTGTTTTTGTAAGGCGGAAAAGAAAGAAGGAGGTGCTGGTATCGGGAGAGTCCTAAATATATAAAGAATCTTGGGTAGGATAAGCATCTTATATGCTGCTAAACGTCCTTACCAAGAAAGGTAAAAACCGCTTATCTTGGAGAGGTCCTGTGCAATAGAAGTTGTCAATGGGGCGTAGTTAGTTTTGTACAACGCTGCAAGAGGGTATGTAAGTTTGATACCTAGATATGTTAAAGGGCCCGTGGTCCAGGGGTAGGGAAGCTTAGTTTGTAAGAATTTTGTGGATGCGGTGTCAATATTTGCGCCTAGGATGTTAAATTTAGTAGAGTTAACCTTATAGTAGGAAACTTCTCCAAATTTAAGCAAGGTCTGGTGGGCAGAAGGCAAGGATTGCTTAGGGTCTGAAAGAGTTAGAATGATGTCATCTGAAAATTATGAAATTTTATGCTGAATGGAATGGGATTCAATGCCTTTAATACGTGTGTCTGATCTTATTTTTTCTGCTAGAGGTTCCATGACAAGGGCAAAGATCAAAGGGGACAGCGGGCAACCTTGTCTGGTACCGTTGGATATTTTAAAGTTTTTTAAAAAAAAATTCCCTCAGTGTACACGAATGCCGATGGAGAGGAATATAAGGCCATGATCGCTGACAATATAGGGCCCGTAAATCCGAATTTGCGTAATACCTGCCTCAAGTAACCCCAGTGGACTCTATCGAAAGCCTTCTCTGCGTCCAAAGTGAGGAGCAGAGAAGGCTTCCTCGATCGCTCCATCGTGTGGATGAGATTTATCATCCTTCTGGTAGCATCTGTGGCCTGTCTACCAAGAACGAAGCCTACCTAATCGCAATGAATCAGGGTCGGTAGGAATTTAGCTAAACGGTTTGCTAACAATTTCGTGTAAAATTTCACATCGACGTTTAGTAACGAGATTGGACGGAAATTAGGGGGAGAGGTGGGGTCCTTTCCAGGCTTTGGCAAGGTAATAATCGTCGCTGTTAACATCTCCAGAGGGAAAGTGGCTCTAGCTTTAGCTGACTGGAATACTTGTTGTAGAAAAGGAGAAAGTGTGGTGGAGAACAGTTGATAGTACTCGGGAGAATACCCATCAGGGCCGGGTGATTTGTTATGGGGCATTTTCGCAATAGTTTGTTCTATTTCAGTAGTCGTAAAGGGTAGGTTTAATAGTGACAGAGCAGACTGGGAGAGGGACGGCAAGGAGATCGACGATAAAAACTCAGTTATACCCGATTCAGACGGCTGGGGGGTAGAGGGGTCCCTCTCCAAGTTATATAAAGATTCATAATAATCGCTGAACGCGTCAGCGATTTCTTTTGGGTTATATACTTTTTTACCGGAGCTGGAATGGTATAGAAAGGGAATTTTTTGGGTGGGGGATTTATGCTTGATACGGGAGGCCAGTAACTTCCCTGCCTTATTGTCATATCGGTAAGATCTCGCCTTCAAAGTTCGAAATGCATTGTCATATTGTATGACTAGTAGGGACCTTAAGGATTGCCTGGCCTCGAAAAGTTGTTCGCGAGTTGCCAGGGATGTATTTTTCTTATTAAACCCCTCCAGAGCTTGGATAGTCGCAATGGCGTCATCTACCTTTTTAGTCAATTGTTTTTTGTGCCTGGCGCACATTTGGATCAACAGATCCCTCATATAAACTTTGTGAGCGTTCCACAGTGTGAAGGGATCGGCAACCGAGGGGGCATTGATGGCAAAATATTCAGTAAGGTACGAGGTGATTTTGGTTGTATTCTCAGGTTGAGACATTACGTAAACGTTGTTACGCCACCTATTTGCCCGCGTCTCGGAGCCCATCTCCCCCACACTGATGGAAATGGGGGCGTGGTCCGACCATGTTATATAGTGAATGCAAGATCTAGTAACCTTTTGAAGCATAAATCTATCAACCAAAAAAGCATCAATACGTGAATAGGAATGGTGCACATTTGAAAAAAAGGTATAGTCACGTTCTGTTGAATGCTGACAGCGCCATACATCAAAAAGTTCAGAGGATGAGAGAAAGTTTGACAAGTTCACTTTGTGAATGTGGCTAGCAGACACAGATGTAAAGTCTAAGTCCCTGGCTGGCGTGGCATTGAAGTCGCCGCAGACGATGACATGACCCTGTTTCACTGTAGTGACCTTCTTCCAAATCTTATTTAGGTAGGAAAGTTGCTTTGTGTTAGGCAGGTACACCGAAACTAGTGTAAGCCTAGTGTTGTTGATGTCACAGATCAATATGACATAGCGACCATAGGGGTCTAGATGTGACTCCACGAGTTGGAACTGTACAGTACTCTTGATAGCAATGGCAACTCCACATTTCTTGGAGGGGCCATTGGCTGAAAACACATGGGGAAAATTGCGGTGTTGAAACACAGGCGGTTTCTGGCTCGCAAAGTGTGTCTCTTGGAAACACATGACATCACACTTTAGCTTGAGTGCTTCTTTCCATGCCAGCTGCCTCTTGTAGGGACTATTTAGACCCTTCACTTTAAGGGAGGAAATGGTGAAAGGCATCTCGGTAGAAGCTAGGAAGGTTCAGTAACGTTGTGTGATAAAAGTAGAGTGAGGGTGTTGTATCAGTGAGTAATACCTTACTTTTCGATGCTTGCAGTGCGGAGAAGTCTGGTGGAGAGGCGCTCCTAGGATAGATGATCTCGAAGCACTGGTCTGCGCTGAAAGTGCTCAGAGGCTGGTGTATCGGTGGAGATATCTGTAACAGATGCTGATAAAGCTGCTGAGAGGACAGAAAATCACTGAAGGAACAACAGAAAACAAATAAAAATAAAACAGTCAAGATGAACACAAAAAATAAAAAAATGCGATTCATGAGCGAATCTGTGCGATATATTTATCGCTAAGGCACAGGGGGTGGAAATAAAGCACAATGTGGCCATGCTCCTCGGCCTAGTGCAGCAATAATGCGAAAGTGTAAGGTGAGCTCTGTGTAGTCAGTCTTCATCCGAATCTGAAGAACGAGTAGTAGGTACAGGCTGTTGGGACACACTGGACTGCTCCGGAGCACGTTCCGGTATGCCCCAATCACGTAGCAAACGGATACCCTCCTTGACAGAGGTGACGACATGAGTAGTACCATTTTTGGTGATCAATAGTTTTGCAGGATAGAGCCAGCGGTATGTGATATCATGGTTGTTTAAAGGTTTAGTTATAGTAGCCAACTGACGTGTTTGTTGTAAAGTCAAAGCAGAAAGGTCAGCAAAGAATGATAGGTCTTTCAGCGTGGGAGACTGGGAGTCACGTCGTCGCGCAGCAAGCATAAATCGCTCTTTGATATGATAAAAATGGATGTGGACAATGGTGTCACGTGGCAGGTGGGAAGGAATATGTTGAGGTTTTGGCAACCTATGGATGTGGTCTATAACAAAGTCCTCAAGGGGAGAGTCAGGCAGCACCTCCTTGAGTACGTCAGTGAAGTAAGCTTTGAGATCCTGAGGTTTGATGGATTCTGGGATGCCTCTAATTTTGACATTGTTTCTCCTGCTTCTATCTTCTAAGTCAGACAATTTTCACTGCATTTGGAGAATTTTGGCGTCCCTGTCGTTATGAGCGTCCACCATATTGTTAAAGGTGGTAGTTATCTCCCCCATCTTACTCTCTATGTGGGTGACTCTATCAGAGACAGCAGTGATATCCGATTTAAATTGGACTGCTAGAGACATAATATCAGCATGGATGGTGGACCTCAGAGATATCATCATGTCTTTAAGTAAGGTGTCCATCACTGGCTGTCAGAGAGAGAGTCCTGTGGCATCCAATGAGTGAGATATAGGACTGGCCTCCAAGCTGAAATCAGGATCATCATTCCTCCTTGGTCTACTCTTAACTGGACTGGATGAGGACGAAGGGGAGGGGAGAGTTATGAGAGGCATCCCCATTTCGGGACCCCGCCAGGGGAGGGTAGGAGCACTTCCAGACTGAGATGCATATAGATTGAGTTAAACAGGTACAGGAGCTTCTCTACAAAGCGTCCGGCCTGGTGCACTTCCGGTCACGCCCCCCGCCTATTGAGATTTCTATTGACCGTAGTTTGTCGCCATTCCATGGGTGTGCGCAATTTTAAACCGTAACATGTTAGGTATCTATTTACTCGGCGTGACATCATCTTTCACAATATACAAAAAAATGGGCTAACTTTACTGTTTAGCATTTTTTAAATGCAGTGAAATGTGATTTTTCGTAATTTTTCCCAAAAAAATGGCGTTTTAAAGACCGCTGCGCAAATACTGCGTGACAAAAAATATTGCAATGACCGACATTTTATTCTCCAGAGTCTTTGCTAAAAAAAATATATATAATGTTTGGGGGTTCTAAGTAGTTTTCTAGGAAAAAATACTGATTTTAACTTGTAAACAAAAAAGTGTCCGAAATAGGGCTGGGGCTTAAGTGGTTAAATATTTGTGTAAAATATTTGTATAAAACAAAATGTCCATTAATCCATTCTGTGCCAGTAATAGCGTGTAAAGTTGCTCATATGTTGATATACCCAACTGATTTGTGCTAATATCCACCACGTTCTAATCTTCGCACTCACCAGATGGCAGGACAATATGCGACAGCATTCAGCCTCAGGAGTGATCCTGTCACACCAGAACCCAGGCAACTTCACTCCAGTGGTTGATGGTTAATATGAACATTCACCCATTCGCCCATACATGCTCTCATGCCAAGTCCCATTTTACCACAGATGAGAGAAAAAGATTATTGTGCATTACCATTAAAACAGAGCCAATTTATTAAAATCAAATGTACTCACAAAGGAATGTAAAAACAAGGCCGTAACACTATTGCATGCTGTCTGTCCCAGCATGCATGTGTGATGATGTCAGCACCAAAGCTCATATCCACCTGGACTTCCATAGCTTGTGGGGATTGTGTATCTCTACAGATGCAGTGGGCCTTTACCTCATGGGACTGGCCCTCCATCGCTACTGTATAGCATCATACTTTTGTCTATATTAACAGTATATATTTGTTTGGAACATGCATTAGCACATATTGAAGCGGATCGTTACTGTTTATAGCTATAGTCAATTTTCTATTTTTTTGCTGATAGAGGAGGAGTTTCCAGGTGGTGGCTCATGGGGTGGTTTTTATGCTAGTATTTGAGTAGTTTGGATAGAAGATACGGGGGGAGGGGGGGGGTAGTGGGAGCTCCAGATGTCTGGGTTTATTTTATAAGTGGTGTAATACTTGATTCATTTTGTATGCTTTAGTTTTTACTAATAAAATAATTGGTAGTCCAAGTGACAGAAAATGCAGTAAAATCACACCTTTAATGTAATGGAAAAATTGTACAGAACAGTAAACATGGTCAAAACATAAGCCAGGGGTCGGAAGCCAATACAGTAAGTCAGAGAAATCAGTGGTCAGGAAACCAGAAATGTCAGAGGCAGAGGAACAGGATCAGGAAACAGAAGGGATGTCAGCCAGGCAGTCTTTCACAGGAACACAGCAGAGAAACTCCAGATATGTTGACAAGGCGAAGGCAGGAAAGGAATAAAAAAGGCAATTTAAATAGGGCTGTAGGCGGGACTGATGAGCAGATAATGATAACCAGGCAAGCCACTGAGGAAACAATGAGTGCTGATAATTAACTGACAGCTGAGCAGCCTGAACACAGAGAAGAGAGCTGCTGCGAGCTCAGCCCTGACACCAAGTCAGCGTCACATTTTCCACAGTTTCTTTCTTTGTTTTTTAATATGGTCAAGTTTATGGTGACATCCACCTAAAATATGGGGTAAGGGGCTTTTTAATTGATTGTCGATTTCCCCAAACATTCTGTATATTTTTGCAAAATGTAAACACAGCATGGGACAGCCTAAGTTCCATAATGTCATTATCCATATTTGGTCCAATGAAATTCAAACAGGTTTGAGTTTAGCTGATTTCAGAATGGATGCACCAAAGAGATTTGCTGATCTTTAGTTAAAGGAAAGAACAGGCACATGGCCTAGTAAAGTCATTTTATGAACTGTCCACCAATCATGGAGTATGCGTTATTCTGCCAATAGGAGAGAAGTCAGTCATGGAAGTGTATGGGAAGGTGCCAGCATTCATTCAACCTGTAGGTGACATTGGGCTGTTGTTTACAGTTGGAGAGAGGTTTTGTTAAGGGACTTGTCCCCTTACAGATTCCATCAGTCTTCTATGGGAAGACAGTTGTCTGGTTGGACACTGAAATCCCTAAAGATCTGAGGCAGCCATCTGGATGAGAGACCTACTAAATAGGGGGACCAGCATGATCAGGGTGCACCTGGAGCCAATGGCAGGTCAGGGACAAGTACCTGCTGGCTAAGGAAAGTGAACGTTGCAGAAAAAAGGTTTCTGATGAGTAGGGGCAGACTAGGGAGAATGCCTTCAGTATGAAGTACTGCCTGGTGCTTGGAATATGAGTGTGAAGTCTTCTCATACAGTGGAAACTGCACCATCCTGGTTTAACATAAACCATCACTCTTCAAGCGGAAGCCAAACTCCGGCAACACCAACTAAAACTCACTACTGTGAGAATATCACAATATTACAGTTCTTGAATTGCTTATACTGGTGCCGACAGAAATGTTTATATGAGACACCTACAGATCAGTACATATAATACAAGATTGTTTATTATACTAAAGACTCTGTGTGTGATTACTTCCTGTTTGGATACCTTGGTGCAAGCCCTGCCTACAAGCACATATCTGAAAATGGTACTGAAAATCAGGACTAATATGTGTTATGAAGAAATTCAGAGATACCACTCTTTCATTAGTATGATAAAAACAAACTACTGAATAGAAATAAGTGAACTAAGCTGCAGATAGCAAAGGATAATTTAAACCTGGTTTTGTAAGCTAACAGAATTCTGTTTTAGTCACACACATATCTAAGCCCTATTTAAGTTAATAGAATGTTTGAGGTCAGTCCACTTATCTTTACTGCTGTACGCTGATCTCCAGCTGCTATGTGTAACTGTATATTTTTAATAAATAGATTCCCAAGGCCAAAAGTGTACAACAAATGAATGGTAATGTGTACTGAAGGTATTAACAAGCAAATAACTAATGATAACAACAAGAGTGTTGTGAATAGTTCTTTAGAACTCAAACTCCATACTTATTTCTAACAACCTTTTAATCTGGCTACAAAATAAAACAAAACTGTACATTTTAACTGATATACATCAGTGCCCATTTTGGTGCCAGTACCATAATTCACAAGTATTTAAGTATGACTCATTTTAAATCATCGCATAAACAGTTACATTCTGTTGTGTGTGTTGTATATAATTATATAACAAAAAGCCATGACAGTATATGATTACTATTTATTGCATGCAGTGATAAATATCCCTTGTAGTATTCATATAATGAATGACCTTTTTCCGAGATAGAGCAGACACTATTTTAGTTTTTAATAATGCCTTTTTTCTCTAATCACTGCTACATTGTTTACCTATTTAAGGAAAGAACACCATTTGCAATAATGCCCTTTTTTGAAGATGGCTGTTAATAGAATCCCTTAGAATTAGAGTAGACTAAACGCAAGTAAATTTAAATGCAAGTTCTTTCTTTTAAATTTGAATTTATATTTGATAACCAAACAATCAATGAGAGCATAGTTTAAATGAATATAAAATCAGATTTTCTTCAAAAGAATATGTCATATATGCATTAAATGTATTTTATGTATGTAATTTACCTATAAAAGCTTTATTTAGACATCCCAAAATCCCTAAGACTGCTACCTAGCATCACCATTCTGGATCTGATGTCAGTACTGTTGCTTAAATGACACTCTATAGCAGGGGTCTCCAAATGCTTTAAACAAAGGGCCAGTTTACTGTCCTTCAGACTTTAGGGGAGCCGGCCTGTGGCCATTGGGAGTAGAAATTGTTCTGGTGTCAGCATAAGTAAACAATGCATCTTTGGTATTATGGGGAGGAATATTGCCCCATTGTTGGTGTCAGTGGGTGGAATAGACCCCTGTTGTTGATGTCAATTTGAGGAATAGTGTCTCATCATTGGTGTTAATGGGAGAAAAAGTGCCCATTGTTGATGTCACTCCCAGGAATTATGCCCCATAAATGTGTCATTGGAAGAAATAGTGTCTTGTATCAGCGGGAGGAAAAGTGCCTCAAGGGCCAGATAAAGGTAAGCAAAGGGCTGCATCTGGCTGTAAGCAAAGGGCAGTTTGGAGACCACTGTTCTATAGTATCCCCATTTGCCCCTCCTCCATGTGCTACAGAAAAGGTTATCTGGGGAGCAGTGATGAGTTCAGTGTTAAGGAGATTCAGCACAGAAGAATGAGAAAGCTTTTTGTTGTCAAAGGAAGCAGTTGCCTTTTGAAGCCATTGTGTGCTTACCAACCTCTGACGTCACCTGACCCATTCATTTACATAGTAATCCACTGCCATGTAATTGAATCGGTGTGGAATGGAGCGGGTTCATTTCATTGCCTAAATATGGCCACACAGCAATATTTGTGCAATCCTGTCAATGGTTATTAAAGAAAGCAGAGACTGCTGCCTCATCCTTATCAAGCACTGACATCACCCGGCCAATTTACTTATGTGGCCAGGAAATTTAAGCAAATGTGCAAGGAAAAGAGCTTTTCATCATTGCCTAAATATAGCCACAAGGGCATATTTATCCAATGATGTTGCCACTATCCCACCCATTTTTTATTTAGCCAATAATAGCTTAGGAAGCTGTCATTTGGCTAATGTTACCATCGAGGATTGGTTGTGTGCAGCAGGTAGTCGAGTTTTGCTGGGGGTGCCGGTGGTGGCGGGCATCCTGATAAACAATGGATTTACAATGAGGGGCTTTTTTGGGTGTCTCTAGTTCTAATCTACAACTTTTTTTCTGAATAAGTAGCGGTACTTTGTACATTAGGGAGTATGTGGGGCCCCTTTTTATTAAAGGGGGCTTCTAGATTCTAATAAGCCCCTGTGCACACCTAGGCTTACAACATAGTTCTTAGCCTATGAAATGCTGTAAGTAAAACAGACATTTTGGTCACAATATAGATTTTTCCCTTTACTTTTTTATGTTTCTTCCCATGTAATGTAATTCTGTAGACTCTGTAGAAACCTTATGTTAATAAGTGCACTCCAGCCACGACTGAACACCACTACATTTGACTATCTAGTCCAATTTAAGAGCCTGAAGCAAAAGTTACAATGCCCCAGTTGAGTGGTCTTGTGGCCAAGCAGTAACTTAAGTCCCTACTGACCCCTGTATTTCAAGTAATTCCCCTAAAATCGCAGCTCCCCTTAGAAAGAAAGAAGACAAAAAACATAGAGGCCCCTATAAGAGTATAGACTGTGAAGATACTTAACTCACCCGTCACAAATGGAGAGACAAACACCTTATGGTGTACCATGACCATAGAGCTTTATATACAGTATAATTCTAAAAGGCAGTCACCTGATAATTTACATTTACATGATCTAAGTTGGATTGGATATCTTCTAGAAAAGCCTATAAATTCAGGGACAAAGATGTCTAAAAGTATTCACATGAAAATATCAGACAATACTCTGATATCAGGGAACCTTACCTAATAAGATAGGTGGCTTTACATATGTAGTCACCATAGCAATAGTAGATTTGTACCTAATACCCACCTAGCTTGTAGGTAGGTTGCCTAATGTTATTATTTAGCTAAGCTTGTGGGGCTGCCCAGGTTAGGAGGAAAGGGTTAACACTGCTTTGCATTTCCTGATCACATACATAGGCTTTTTTGGGGTCCAGCCTCCTGTCCTGTGACATATAAAATGCAGAGGTTTGGGTCCCAAGAGAGCACAGGGTAGTGGGCTAAAGTAAAGGAACTTTGCAGGACTGCTGATACTTGTAGTTCTATTATGGAGCACTGGGCTTTCAGAACACACCCAAGCCATGGACTACTCCTGTAGAGTCATGCCAACTATGAACTTCACCCATAAGATCACTACCTATGCAGGTACGCCAGGGCAGGCGCTGCTAGTGTTTTTTATGCCATGCTGAACTCCCAGTAAAAGTTTGTAAGCATACAAAGTCTGGTCTGAAGTTACTGAAGAACGGGTGCATGTGGGGTCCTGTTGCTTATTAATGGGTATGAGTCTACTACAGCACACTAGGGGTGCTTGCAACACTCCCACAAGAAAAGGCTAAGCTACAACACTAAGAGGAGAAGGAAGATATCATGAGTAACAGCAAGCAGAACTAGCAGAGTGGATTAGCATTATGGGGACCTAATACCTGGTCACTTGCTATGTACCGAGAAGGATTAAGCGGAGCATACATGAGGTCCATGTTATGTGCTCGGCAGGACCCCATTCTGTTACTGGGAGTGAGGTAACAGAGGGGTGGGCATAGGCTCTGCATGTCCCTTCTAATTCAATTCATACACCTGTTCAAGTGTCTGGGACAAAAGACAGTATCTTTGGAAGAACTCAGCATGGAACACTACCACATAAGTGGCTCATCTCTGAGTTGGGGGACTACTTTATTGTTTGACTTTCACTTGACCGTGGCCCACGCCTTGTCCCAGGCATTGGTGAGCAAGCCTTTAGACAAGATATAACCCTTGTGCTACAATGAGTGACCCTAGTCATCATCTGCCAAAGCCCAGAAGAACCCAACCTGGGGTGGGCCTCATGTGTAACCCACAATTGACACCCAATCGGTGTCATCTGCCCACTGCAACTTGCATCCTATTCTTACAAGTTGACTCATATTATCTTTAAACTTAATTTCACAACAATAGAGGATTTAAGCTCTTTGCTGTAGTTAAAATGCAATTTATAAAAAAAGGGATTCATTGGGTCTGTGGACCTCTACTCCCTACTTAGTAAAATAGTACTTAAATAGGAAGTAAACTCTTCTGTTACTTTTCTGTATTTTTCTTCCCTGCAAAGTAAATGCATAATGTGCTAGTATGCATCGCATACTAGCACATTATGTGACACTCACCTGCAAACTAAGCCCGCGTTGTCCCCACTGGCGACTGCATCCATCTTCACCCGTCTTCCTTCTGGGTCTGCGGACTCCGGCTGTATTCCTGGCCGGAGCCATGTGACATCACCCCCATGCATGCGCGTGGGAACTGCCGGTCACGGCACAGGGCTCTGAAGAAACGACACAGGCAGCCATTTCTTCAGAGCGCATGTGCTGGTGCAAGTTTAGGAGATATTTACAGTACCTATAGGTAAGACTTATTAAAGGTTTACCTATAGGTAAAAGTTATAAAGGTGGGTTTACAACCACTTTAATATAATTTAAAGATTAGATTGGAAGACATCTTGGGTCCCACAAAGCTACAAATGTCATGTAAATGTGCCAACATCTTTAGGTAGGTAAGTTGATCAGTTATCAGCATATTTTCTGTCCATATCTTAGGATCTTATTGTTACTCCACATCAGCCTGTGGAAAGTACCCTCAATTTGACTTTTGGTCTTTATAATGCCATGATGCTGCAGTGCTCCCATAAGACTGTGCACTGTATTATCTATGTAAAGGCTTCCTGCTATAAGGCATATTCTCATAGTGATTGGGGATTACGGTGAATGGGCAGAGGGGTACTATATACTCTACATATAGGAAGTGAAGTCATAAGAGGTTCACAGGGTTCTATTTGTTATGAATAGGTGAATTGGTAAAATCATCATAATGGAATGGATCAGCCTAATTTACTGAAAATCTGGATTTCTACAAACTGATTTGATTTACTATTAATTGTCAGCAATTTAAAACAACCTTATCTGGCAAAAAAATAGCCTATGTATTGTTACCGTTTTTTATCTGTTTTGTACTGCTTTTTAGTGTTAAAACATCATTGTGTTTTCTAATGTTGGTTAAAAATAGCATTGTAGCCTATTTTATTGTGTTATTACTGTTTCTCTCCCTAAGATCTTGCATGAAGTTTATGATATCTATTATTCAGATGTGCAAACTCAGTATTAAAATGTATTTCTATATTCATAGGCTTTTTTCCTCTTGATGGTATCTCATTTGAAATCAAGGTTACATTCAAAGCATAATGTCCCCTAATGTTTTTTTTATTGCTTTTTTGGACAAATATTCCTACTGCCCTCTTTTCGATCATTTATTATTTTGCAAGCAAAATCGTAAAATAATCTGTTTATTATGTGCAAAATGCTTTTGATCAGCCAACTGAAAAACTAATTTCATTTTCTCATTACACTGCCTCAGGCATCTTTTAACGTCAATTTTTATTACAGACAATGTAAGAAAATTAAAATGACCATTTATGGGGTGAGATGCAATATCTGTTTCTCAGAGAGATAATCTAAGAAATAACATGCATTGAACCCTATAATTTTTCCCCAATAAGGACAATTAATACAGAAGTATAGAGCCATTTCCATGATTCAATGTATATTCTTATGTAAACTACATATTAAGATGTTGGATATAACAATCTCTGTAATTACATTCTATCTTTTCTGCTTATCTTAAAGATAGGAGATAACATAGCAGCTCAGACTTAATGTGTGATTTTCTATTAATCAAAACATATTTATTTTTAGATAGATTGTATAAATTAGGAAGGAAATTACAATGAGAAAAGGTCACTAAGCATTTAGGAAAGAACCTGCAGTGTGATCGTTGGTGCACGTTTAAAGAAATCCTATGTTGAGAGAAATATGAAGGCTGCCATGTTTAATCTTATTTAAAGAATGCTAGTTTTCCAGCCATATGTGTCGTTAATTTCTGAATGACTAGAATAGAACAAGAACACAACAATAAAAGTGGTAAATTATTCAAAATAAAAAGTAAATGGGGTTGATTAAATAAAGAGAAATAGGCCTTTCAATTTGCAAGATAATTCTCACTTTTCAAGGGAATTTTTCTTTTAGCTTAGTGAATGAGATGAAGCTCTGCAGCCTTCCATCATCCAATCATGTGCAAGCATAAATACAATTTTTTTTATATGTATTATTTTTATTTTTTTACTTTCCTTGCACATGGTTGGGTATTCATTTCAAAACCTGATTTTTTTTTACTATATTTACTAAGCAAAGGGATTTTTTTCTTGCACAGTATGTAGCTTATTTGCCTTTACTAAATCAACCCCAATGATCCAATAAACAAGATGTAGCATAATTCTATCCAGGCAGCTAGCATTTTCATGAGAACAGAAATAAAAGCAGCCATGTTTAAAGTATATTTATCCTGTTGGCATATGTATGGTAGCCCAAGATGGCGGATGCTTAATCCCGGAGCTCTGTTGCAGCTCTTTCTTCTCTCACACTCAGGTAACATCTGCATTCTGCAGCATGGGAGACCCAGATCCCGACAGACTGATCCCTGCAGTCCCTTGGTCCTAAAAAAGAGACCGCAGTATCATCAGTTGGTAAATTATTGGTTAGTGTAGGACTGAATAGTATGATGGGATTAGTGGGCATGGATATAGTATGTCCAGGTGACTGCAACGTGGGATTTTTTGTGTGTAGGGTGAATTTCAACCTGGTGAGCTCTGGAATTCGCGCCTGATACACAAAGTCGTACAGCAGTACTAGGGTCTGAGACCCGGGCATGACCAAGGACCAAGCCGCCTCCCCAATCTACCTCGAAAAAGAAAATTTGATGCAGAGGCCACAGAGGGAGGGGAGGTAGACGAAAAATGTCAACCAAGGAAAGTACGACTTCGACAATAAAAATATATAATTTGTCATCATCTGTTCTTACAGATGAAGACACGTCCATACATAGTCGTGGCCTCACTTTCGCTCCGTCCACTAAACCCAACCCTTTCCAGCTATTCAAAGATTTGAATAAGTTTATAAGGAATCTCACCTTAAAAAGGTATTATTCCATTCAGTCATCCAAAATTAAGACACACACCAATGACAATCTTGACGCTATGGAAATTGGAGAAAGTGGTTTACCACCTTCCAATAGTGACATAGATATCACACTTGCCATGTTGGAGGAACTCTATATAGAGGGCTCAACATCATGGGATCTGGAGGATTTGACTGGTGATGAAGCTTTTACATTCACTCAACATCTTATGAATTCCCCCCATTAAACACACACATCTGAAACCCAGATCAGTTTTTTACCCTACTACTTCAAAAGGTCCCTGTATAGAAACGTTCTATCAAATTGTTTATTCAGAATTTCTGGAAATGTGCAAAAATGCACAAAAAAACTGTAAATATAGTCATAATATTACCTTAGCTGAAAATAAAGCTCTAAAAAATCTTATGTTGAATTCCCATATTATCATTAAGCCTGCAGATAAGGGAGGAAGTGTCATAGTCCAGGATGAAGCAGATTACGTTAAGGAGGCCAAAAGGCTATTGGCCGATGAAAAAACCTATGTGAAACTCAGGAAGGATCCACTACTAGAGTTCACGAGAGAAGCCACAGCCATTGCCCATATGGCACATAAGAACAAAATTATTACCAAATCTGAGATGTCGTTCATTATTAGAGAGTATTATCAAACACCGTATTTCTACCATCTCCCTAAAGTGCATAAGTGCATCTCCAACCCCCCTGGCAGACCCATTGTGGCTGCCATGGAGAGTGTTACAAGTGGCTTCTCACAATACATGGATGTATTTTTACAGCCTATAGTACAGAGCCTACCCTCGTATATTCGAGACGGCATCCACCTACTAGAGCTACTCGCTCCTTACTCTTGGGACCCTTCATATCTCTGGGTGTCCTTGGATGTACAATCCTTGTATACATCCATACCCCATGAGATAGGTATAAGAGCATTAGAATTCTACTTGGGCCAGGATCCTTCTATCAATCCCCGACAGGCAGGCTTTATCATGGAGGCTACGCTTTTTTGTCTTACCCATAACTATTTTATGTTTAATGAAGAATACTACCTGCAAATGGTACAGCTACGGGTGCTAATTTTGCCCCTTCGTACGCAAATCTCACGATGGGCCATTGGGAAACACGTTATGTTTTGAATAATAACCCTTATAGCTCACACATAGTCTTCTTCGGTCGGTATATCGACGACATTCTTATCATTTGGGATGGGGACACCTCTGCGGCGGATGAGTTTGTAACCCATTGTAACCAAAATGATATGGGATATGAGCTTTACTTCGGTGGTTGATAAAGACCACCTAGCTTTCTTGGATTTGGATCTATTTAATGAAGACCAGCTTGTATTAGCTAAAAACTACACTAAGCCTATAGCCGGTAATTCTCTATTACACTATAAAAGCTGCCACCACCCACGTTGGCTAAACAATATACCAAAAAGCCAATTCTGTAGGTTAAGACATAATTGTACAAAACTCTCCGATTATGAAGATCAGGGTCAAATCCTAAAGAAAAAACTTGCAGATAAGGGTTATCCTTCGGACCTCGTTGAACAATCATACTCCCAGTATGTAGCGCCAGTGAAAACTATAAGAAAGAAGTCAGGGGATGATGTAAAAAACTCGCAAATGAGGTTCACAACACAATTCCATAACAGCCATCGACAGATGGAAAAAGTGGTGTTGAAACATTGGCCTCTATTACTCTAGGACCCGCACTTAAAAACACAGTTACCTAGTAAACCCAAATTCTCATATCGTAAAGCTTTGAATATTAAGGCTAAAATCGCCCCCAGCAAATTGAAAACAACAAAAAAACATCAGTCACCTCTCCTTTCCTTCTTTAATATGGTTGGCATGTACCAATGTCGTAAACCATTATGCCATACATGTCAGTATGTCACACTTGGCAAAAAGGACTTCGTGGTCAAGGGGACCACGTATGGAATCAAGGAGTTCCATACCTGCTCCTCTGACTTCGTGGTCTATTGCCTAAAGTGTCCATGCGGCCTACATTATGTAGGCCATACTATACGTACACTATGAGCCCGCTTCGGCCAACATAGACGGTATATACAGGAGGGCAAGGACATACATAGTGTCCCTAGACACTTCTTACATCACCATGAAAAATCAACTGATGGTTTGCAGTTGTGGGTGATCGAATCCATTCCAAGGAGTTTACCCGCGGCAGAGAGGTTTAAGCGGCTCTGCCAAAGGGAAACCTATTGGATATATGCCTTAGATGTCCTCTCGCCCGGGGGACTTAATGAGGAATTGGATGTTAATACAATCCTGTAAGTGTGGACTGTACCCTACGGTTGCTTATTGATTTACATAAACTCAGGCTAGGTTAGCATTTTCTATTTCTATTACTGCTATCACAAATAACTTTCCAGCCAATCACTTTATATCCCCCCCTTTTTATATATATATATATATATATATATATATATATATATATATATATATATATATATATATATATATATATATATATATATATATATATATATATATATATGTATGTTTTATATATATGTATAATTTTATATATATTTTTTTATATATGTATATGTATAATTTTTATATATTTTTTTTATATATGTATATGTATATTTTATATATATGTATACATATATATTTCTTTTTATATATTTATTTTACTGGTGTGCTTGCACAATGATTGTGCATTTTTACGTTAATGTGCATGTTCATATCCATATGTATTTTTAATCTGACGGGTTAGACACATGTATATTTGTGCTTTTTAATCCCCCTCTTCTTTAACCCCTTAAAACAATTCTTCTTCCTTTTTTTCCCTGTTTTTTATTCATTTATTTTCCTTCTACATCTTCCCCCTCCCCTCCCCTCTTCTTTCATATTGTTCTATACAATATTGTGCTATGTTATTTTTATTTTTTTTTTTCACTTTTACTGTTACCAATAGGTTTCATGTTGAATATGATGTATGCGTCTAGCACTGGGGTAACATTATGGCATCAGAATTCTTGTTTGCCCCGCCTCTTTATTGTAATTAGTGCAGTTAGCCCATATATGACCCCACTTTGCCGGTATTCTGAATCGTCTGAGGAAGGAGCGTTGTGCGCATGCTCCGAAACGCGTTACGTCATCACAAGTTGACAAGCGGCTTACCGCCGTCTTTGGTCTGATCCTGCTCCCCCATTGGATTTCATCCAGGTAGCGTCATCTCCCAGCTGCTGGTCTGGCTGTGAGGAGGAAGCGCTATGCCACATAGGGGTAGAGAAGCTATCAGTAGAAGCTTATACCTAACTTTAATGTAAGTGTGCTATGTTTTTTTGCAATAAACCTTGATTGTATTACTGAGTGGCGCCTGTCCTCTCTTGTTTCACATGTGCCAGCGGGATTTTGGCTTCTGCTGCCCTCAGAATCAACATTGGATTTTTGCTATACCCAGAGTTTATTTCTCTCCACCCCATCAACATTCCAGTGTGGGTCCTACTTGTCGGCACAAGCGCCCAACACATCATTTTCTTTTGTTTCCAACTTCCAAATGCCGAGAACTCTCCTCCCCACAAAGCCCCTTACTTGCAACAGGGCTTACGAGTGAAACAAGTCCCCCCTAAAGGATTCCACTCTTACTAAATACCTTTTAAAGCTACTATCCTTGTGGGATCACAGGCTCTTTTGAAAAGGAGAACTCTTATTCACCTTTAGCCTAATGTGTTTTCAACACATTTGAAACTCTCATACGTCAGCTAGGATGATCCCATTGACACTCATCTACGTCCTTGCCAGCAGTCTGATTCGCTCCGGCAAAAACAGCCGATCTATGCCTCAACACCTAAACAATACCATGTGATCCATTTTGATATTTTTATGGTATGTTATATTTGCTGAAATCCAGCACCTGGGAGATGTCTTGCAGGGTTCCTCATGCAACTTTACTCTTTTTTGCATCTTGCTTGCTCTCCCACATTTAGGGATCTCAGGTGCCTACATAGATTTTTCTTGCGCCTTCATGAGCACCCATCCAAATGGCTGGTTGCCGAGCCTCTTGTTCCAAATACCCCTCACTGACCCCTGCAAGACATCTTCATGGCCCTCTTGAAAACTAAAATGCATGTGTTTTCTTAACGCACCAAAGTGGGCACATACACATAATGACCTGCTGCTGATTTACAGTTTATTTTCCCTCTTGTCCTCAGAAGGAATTGAACACACCATTCCTCACAAATAGTAGGTATTTCACTTTGAGACACAGCCTAGGGGAAAGGGAGATCTTATGTACTGGCTTATGTTTTATAATGGTGATATATAGTGCCTCACACTTAGAGCGCTTCCTCTGGGGACAGGAGTGCATTCCTTCAAATTGTTTGTTGGGGTCAATTAGGCTATTGGCTCAACTACGATAAATTACCTTACCCCTGACCTCACCATTTAGCTTTTCTCCCCTGGTAGATTGGGTCTTCCTCCCCTCCCTTTGTGCCTAGAACTACACTTCCCTGAACCAGTTTTGGCACAGGATATGTATTTATATATACTCACCTCTTTACTGCTAAGGGGTTTTTTTGCTCATTGTCCTCCCTCCAGTTGATCAGCTGGAAGACCCTCACTTTTATTAGGGGGAGCCAATACCACAACAATAGGAGCAAATTGTAATGCAATGAAATAAATGATCCTTTGTACATATACAGACCCCCTTCCTCTGTTGCTCTCATTGCAAGAGCTGGAGGTGGGTGTTGTGTGTAGGTAGCACGGGTCCTTCATGAAGAAGATTTCAATATCCTTATTTCTAATGTCTGTGACCAGTTCTCTTTTTCTCCAAGGGCGTTCTGCCTACATAAGCTTAGGGTATGCTACGTATCTAAATTATTGCTCACATATGGGGCTATCTATACGCAACTGGGTTTGTTAATGTTTGATAAACTTCATATTGTTCCCAGGAATAAAAATAAATGCAATGTAATGTTCTTTCAGGAATGATGGTTCTATTAGTTGTTTTGAATCTCCTCCTAACAGATTTTAATTTTATTTTAATTTTATTAGCATCTCCCATGACAAAATTATAGATTTCCTTACTCAATAAACTCCACATATTAGATGCACATTGTCCTTTGGCGGCAGGACACCATAGTATTCTATCTACGTTCCCCCAGGTTTACTCCAACCCCCACACAGTAGTATTCCGCCCTTTATCAATGCCATTTAACTCACTCCTCCTTCCTTGCAATTCCACTGTACCACCCCGGCACGCCTGTCTCACTGATTACCCTTTCCAAGACAGAAGAGCAGGTCTCCCCTGTTGCAGGACCTAACTACTGGGACACAGCTGCCCCTTTTACTCCTCTACCCCTTCTGCCCTTTTATATAGTCTACCCTAGCCCTTCTCTCACTCCCCATTACAGCTCCTTACATCCTTCCACTCTGCAATGCTGATCCTGTGAGGGGACTTTAACTTGGCTCTCACCCCCTGCACAGGACACCTCCTCAGGGTCTTCTTTTTTACCTCATAGAGCCCTACGAGCAAGTAAAGAACTACTTAGAAATGTACTCTTACACGACACATGGCACACTTTACACCACAACCCAAAAGACTTTATCTTTTTCTCATCTCCGCACAACAGATACACAAGGATAGACTACTTCTTTATCACACAGAAGGATCTCCTATACCTAGCTACCACACCCATCAACCTTATGTTCCTCTCAGACCATAAATCAATCTCCATGGCTCTTTCTTTCCCAGATAAGGTTAGACGACCTCCGCTTTGGTGCCTTGACAACTCTCTTTCAACTGACCCCTCTACACTGATGTTAATAAACACACATCTGAAACAATATTCTATGTAAAATTAATCTCCAGAAATATCTCCAACAGTGGCGGCCGGCCGATAGGGGGCGCAGGGGCGCCACCCCCCCCCCCCCAAAAAAAAGAGGAAGGAAAAAAAAAGATTAAATTAAAAGGAGAAAAAAATTGTCAAATTTTGCCCACTAGGGGCGCCGGACTTAGAGCTGGGTATGGGGGGGGGGTGGGGTTTTTGACCCCACCTGCTGCAAACAGAGGTGCTGATTAGCCCTTTTCTGGGGGTCATCGGGGCGCAGAGCAATGCGCCCCGACACTCCCCACTTTACTGAAGTCCGGTCTGTGATTGGTCCAGACTCCAGTCTGTGCTCTGCAGGAGGATCACATCCAGTCACTTCTTCACCTCCAGGGATCGGCAAAAGAGCTGCCCACAGTGCCGGAGAAGTCGGGGGGGGGCCACTGTCCAGTGTCGGTGTGTCATGGCCTGAACCTGCGGGGGAGCACCATGTGGGGGAGCTGTCCCTCCGGACCCAGGAGCGACGTGACTCCCAGCAGCCCACAGCACAGCAGTCGGTCCGGTCAGGTGAGCCAGCCCAAGAGCAGGTAAGTGACATGACCTGTGACATGACCTATGACCTGACCTGTGACATGAATGTGACATGGCCTATGACCTGACCTGTGACATGACCTATGACCTGACCTGTGACATGACCTATGACCTGACCTGTGACATGACTGTAACATGACCTGTGACCTGACCTGTGACATGACTGTGACATGACCTGTGACATGACCTATGACATGACCTGTGACATGACTGTAACATGACCTGTGACCTGACCTGTGACATGACTGTGACATGACCTATGACATGACCTGTGACATGACCTATGACATGACCTGTGACATGACTGTAACATGACCTGTGACTTGACCTGTGACATGACTGTGACATGACCTATGACATGACCTGTGACATTACCTATGACCTGACCTGTGACATGACTGTAACATGACCTGTGACCTGACCTGTGACATGACTGTGACATGACCTGTGACCTGACATATGACATGACCTGTGACATGGCCTGTGAATTGACCTGTGACCTGATCTGTGACCTGACCTGTGACCTGACCTGTGACATGTGTGACATGACTGTGGTCAGGTGGTCACTGTGCATGGATGGGGGACATGCTGGTCAGGTCACTGTGCATTGATGGGGACATGCTGGTCAGGTGGTCACTGTGCATTGATGGGGACATGCTGGTCAGGTGGTCACTATGCATTGATGGGGACATGCTGGTCAGGTGGTCACTGTGCATTAATGGGGACATGCTGGTCAGGTGGTCACTGTGCATTAATAGGGACATGTTGGTCAGGTCACTGTGCATGGATGGGGGACATGCTGGTCAGGTCACTATGCATTAATGGGGACATGCTGGTCAGGTCACTGTGCATTGAATGGGGACATGCTGGTCAGGTCACTGTGCATTGATGGGGGACATGCTGGTCAGGTCACTGTGCATTGATGGGGGACATGCTGGTCAGGTCACTGTGCATTGATGGGGACATGCTGGTCAGGTGGTCACTGTGCATTGATGGGGACATGCTGGTCAGTAGTGATGTCGCGAACCTAAAATTCGCCGTTCGCGAACGGCGAACGCGAACATCGTCAAATGTTCGCGAACCGGCGAACCGCCATAGAGTTCAATAGGCAGGCAAATTTTAAAACACACAGGGGCTCTTTCTGGCCACAATAGTGAATGGAAAAGTTGTTTCAAGGGGACTAACACCTGGACTGTGGCATGCCGGAGGGGGATCCATGGCAAAACTCCCATGGAAAATTACGTAGTTGACGCAGAGTCGGGTTTTGATCCATAAAGGGCATAAATCACCTAACATTCCTAAATTGTTTGGAATAACGTGCTTTAAAACATCCAGTGTGTGAATACGATCAGGTATAATGTTTTATCGGTCAAGTAGTGTAAGGGTTACGCCCGCTTCACAGTGACAGACCAAACTCTGACAGACTAAACTCCCCGTTTAACAACAGTCAGTCAGTCCATTTGCACAACCGCAAACTCCCCATTTGCACAAGGTTGGATACCAAGCCAGCCATGTCCCGTTCCTTGTCCTCACTGACATCATTGAAGGTCTCTTCCTCCACCCAGCCACGTACAACACCAAGGGTCCCCGAAAGGTGAGAACAAGCCCCCTGGGACGCCTGCTGTGGCTGGTATTCCACCTCCTCAAAGCCACCTTCCTCCTCTGACTTCTCTTCTTCAGACTCCTCTCTCTGCGTTGCCACAGGTCCAGCAATTGACAACGACAAGGCTGCTTCTGGTGGTGATGGGGAGTGGACCACAACTCTTCCTCTTCATGCTCATCTACAGCCTGATCCAGTACTCTTCGCAGGGCACGCTCCAGAAAAAACGCATATGGGATGAGGTCGATGATGTTGCCTTGGGTTCGACTGACCACCAGGGTTGTCACCTCCGCAAAAGGACGCATGAGCCTACAGCCATTGTTCATGAGCATTCAGTAACGCGGCCAAAAAATACCCAGCTCCGCAGAAAGAATGAAAGAAAATGAATGTTTTTTCTATGAAAAATTATCCTGCGGATCGCTTTTGGTCTGTTCACAATGAAGCAACGACCTTATCATCTGGGGTGTGCCAACACACTCCTAGAGGTGATCGCTTCATTGTGATACGCAAGCCCCTTCACCACGACAAGGTAACGATCACGAAGGGGAATTGACACATGTATGTGCCTTTTTTTTGTTTTTTTGCAGCCACAGAGGCCAGAAAAATTAGGCATGTACACATGCATGAAAAAGCAGGTATTGTTGCAGCCGCTGCTGTAGCAGCGGCCTGAAAAATTGAGGTTTTCAAGGCAGAAAGTGCACTAAAACATTGCGGCTTGAACCGCAGTTGGTGGCGAAGACGTCACGTAAGTCATCCGGCATGCAGAGAATGATTAAAGACAGCAGCGTGTGGACCATTTTTAGGCCAAGGCATCTCAGTCATCACCAGGCCTTTTTTAGTCAAATGCATCCCCCACTGTCAGTCCCTTCGGGATCCATGCCTCATTCATCTTAATAAACGTGAGGTAATCAAGACTTTTTTGACCTAGGCGACTTCTCTTCTCAGTGACAATACCTCCTGCTGCGCTGAAGGTCCTTTCTGACAGCACACTTGAAGCGGGGCAGGCCAGAAGTTCAATGGCAAATTGGGATAGCTCAGGCCACAGGTCAAGCCTGCACACCCAGTAGTCAAGGGGTTCATCGCTCCTCAGAGTGTCGATATCTGCAGTTAAGGCAAGGTAGTCTGCTACCTGTCGGTCGAGTCGTTCTCTGAGGGTGGTCCCCGAAGGGCTGTGGCGATGCATAGGACTAAAAAAGCTCCGCATGTCCTCCATCAACAAGACATCTGTAAAGCGTCTTGTCCTTGCCGGCGTGGTTGTGGTGGTAGGAGGAGGATTACTTTCACCTCTTCCCCTGTTGGATTCCCGTTGTGCTGGGACATCACCCTTATATGCTGTGTAAAGCATACTTTTCAACTTATTTTGTAGCTGCTGCATCCTTTGCGACTGCCGGTAATTGGGTAACATATCAGAGACTTTCTGCTTATACCGGGGGTCTAGTAGCGTGGCCACCCAGTACAGGTCGTTCTCCTTCAGCCTTTTTATACGAGGGTCCCTCAACAGGCATGACAGCATGAAAGACCCCATTTGCACAAGGTTGGATGCCGAGCTACTCATGTCCAATTCCTCGTCCTCACTGATGTCATTGAAGGTGTGTTCTTCCCCCCAGCCACGTACAACACCACGGGTACCAGATAGGTGACAACGACCACCCTGGCATGCCTGCTGTGGTTGGTGTTCCTCCTCCTCAAAGCCACATTCCTCCTCTGACTCCTCTTCCTCAGACTCCTCTTCCAGTGTTGCCGCAGGTCCAGCAAGCGATGGTAAGGCTGTTTCTGGTGGTGGTGATGGTGACCACAACTCTTCCTCTTCCTCTTCACGCTCATCTATGGCCTGATCCAGCACTCTTCGCAGGGCACGCTCCAGGAAAAAAACATATTGGATGATGTCGCTGATGGTGCCTTCGGTGCGACTCACTAGGTTTGTCACCTCCTCAAAAGGACGCATGAGCCTACAGGCATTGCGCATGAGCCTCCAGTAACGTGGCAAAAAAATACCCAGCTCCGCAGAGGCTGTCCTAGCACCCCGGTCATACAAATACTCGTTGACCGCTTTTTCTTGTTGGAGCAGGCGGTCAAACATTAGCAGTGTTGAATTCCAACGTGTCGGGCTGTCGCAAATCAAGCGCCTCACTGGCATGTTGTTTCGCCGCTGAATATCTGCAAAGTGCGCCATGGCCGTGTAGGAACGCCTGAAATGGCCACACACCTTCCTGGCCTGCTTGAGGACGTCCTGTAAGCCTGGGTACTTCTGCACAAAACGTTGCACAATCAGATTCAACACATGTGCCATGCACGGCACATGTGTCAACTTGCCCAAATTCAATGCCGCCAACAAATTTCTGCTGTTGTCACACACCACTTTGCCGATCTCCAGTTGGTGCGGGGTCAGCCACTGATCCACCTGTGCGTTCAGGGCGGACAGTAGTGCTGGTCCAGTGTGACTCTCTGCTTTCAGGCAAGTCAACCCCAAGACAGCGTGACACTGTCGTATCCGGCATGTGGAATAGCCCCTGGGGAGCTGGGGGGGTGCAGTTGGTGTGGAGCAAGACGCAACAGCAGAAGAGGACTCAGCCGAGGAGGTTAGCAAAGAGGATGGAGTAGGAGGAGTAGAGGAGGTGGCAGCAGGCCTGCCTGCAAGTCGTGGCGGTGTCACCAACTCCTCTGCAGCAGAGCCACGCATTCCATGCTTGGCAGCCGCCAGCAGGTTTACCCAATGCGCAGTGTAAGTTATATACCTGCCCTGACCGTGCTTTGCAGACCAGCTATCAGTGGTCAGATGGACCCTTGCCCCAACACTGTGTGCCAGACGTGACATGATTTCCTTTTCCACAATAGAGTACAGGTTGGGGATTGCCTTTTGTGAAAAATAATTTCGGCCGGGTACCTTCCACTGCGGTGTCCCAATAGCGACAAATTTTTTGAAGGCCTCAGACTCCACCAGCTTGTATGGTAAAAGCTGGCGGGCTAAGAGTTCCGACAAGCCAGCTGTCAGACGCCGGGCAAGGGGGTGACTCTGTGAGAATGGCTTCTTACGCTCAAACATTTCCTTGACAGACACCTGACTGTGGGCAGGTGAGCAGGAACTGCTGAAGGTGAGAGGCGGAGGGGCGGGTTGTTGATAGGGGGCATGGAGGACAGCAGTGGTTGACGTGGCTGAAGATGCTGGACCAGGAGGAGGATGGTGGCTTTCAGTTTGTGTGCTGCTTTTACTCATGTGTTGATCCCATAGGCGTTTGTGATGTGAGATCATGTGCCTTCGCAAAGCAGTTGTACCTAGGTGGGTGTTGGACTTCCCACGACTCAGTTTGTTTTGGCACAGGTTACAAATGGCATCGCTGATATCAGAGGCAGACACACAAAAAAAATGCCACACTGCTGAGCTTTGCAAGGACGGCATTCTGGTGGTGGCAACAGCTTGCATTGATTGGCGTGCTGTCTGGCTGACCCCGGGTGCCGAATCTACATGCTGTCTGACTGCGCCACTAGCTCCTTGTGATGACCTCCTTCCCCTGCTTCCAACTCGTCTCCTCCTCCTCTCTGTCTCCCCATCTGAACTTTCCCCCTCTTCTTCTGCTCTTCGAGCAGGCACCCAGGTGACATCCACAGACACATCGTCATCATCAGCCGCTTCACTTGACAACTTAGCAAAGGCAGCAGCAGCAGGTACAGCATCATCATCATCATCATCACAATGTACGTCCATGTGTATAATGCTGCCTGACTGAGACATATCCCCGTTATCTACATCCTCTGGCATTAATAGTTGCGCATCACTTATTTCTTCCAACTGATGTGAAAATAACTCCTCTGACGGATCAAGTGAAGCGGCTGTGGTGCTAGTGTTGGTGGTGGTGCCGGCGGGCTGGCGAGTGGTAAATTGAGAGGTGCCCGAAGCTGAGCTGGAGGAGGATGGTGCATTAAGGTTCCGAGCGGAAGCTGTAGACGATTGGGTGTCCTGTGTAAGCCAGTCAACTATGGCCTCAGAATTTTTTGAGTTCAGGGTCTGTGGTGGCCTCTGAACACTGGGCATTATTCTAGGGCCTAAGGAAATCACAGCACCACGACCACGACGGCCCTTGCGGGGTGGCCTGCCTCTGCCTGTCATTTTTTTTTTTTATTGTGTTGTGTACTATGAGTGCAAGGTGCTGTGCCACCCTATAGGAGTGTTGGGCAGTGGGTACAGTACACTCTGTGGACCTGACAGCAGTCACTGGCACCCAGGCAACTGCAATTAAAAAATATATATATTTTTTTTTACTTTGCAAGCTGCTGTGCCACCTTATATATCAGTGGTGGGTGGGCAGTGGCACAGTACACTCTCTGTGGACCTGACACTGACAGCAGTCACTGGCACCCAGGCAACTGCAATTAAAAAATATATATATTTTTTTTTTACTTTGCAAGCTGCTGTGCCACCTTATATATCAGTGGTGGGTGGGCAGTGGCACAGTACACTCTCTGTGGACCTGACAGCAGTCACTGGCACCCAGGCAACTGCAATTAAAAAATATATATATTTTTTTTTACTTTGCAAGCTGCTGTGCCACCTTATATATCAGTGGTGGGTGGGCAGTGGCACAGTACACTCTCTGTGGACCTGACAGCAGTCACTGGCACCCAGGCAACTGCAATTAAAAAATATATATATATTTTTTTACTTTGCAAGCTGCTGTGCCACCTTATATATCAGTGGTGGGTGGGCACACAGTGGCACTGCAGTGGGCACAGTACACTCTGTGGACCTGACAGTCACTGGCAGCCCAGGCAACTGCAATAATAAAAAATATTTTTTTTTTTTCAATTTGCAACAAGATGCTGTGCCACCGTATATATATCAGTGGTGGGCAGTGCACTGCAGTGGGTACAGTGCACTCTGTGGACCTGACACAGCACTCACTGCAATTATGACAGAGGAAAAAAAAATATTTTTTAAAATGCAAGGTACTGTGCCTGTGCCACCCGAAATGAGTGTGGTGTGCACACAGTACAGTCTGTGGTAGGTCTGTGGCCTCTCACACACAGCGGGCAGGCAACTGCAGTGTACAATAGATATATATATATATATATATATATATATAAGGAAAAAACTCTTACCTTACCAGCCCTTAAAAGGGCTTTTGGGGACACTAGATATATATATATATATATATATATATATATATATATATATATATATATATATATATATATATATATATATGTATATATATAAATAAAAAAAAATCCTCAATTACCAGCCCTTAAAAGGGCTTTTGGGGACACTAGATAGATATATATATATATATATAAGAAGAAAAAACTCAATTACCAGCCCTTAAAAGGGCTTTTGGGGACGCTAGATATATATATATATATATATATATATATATATATATATATATATATATATATATATATATAAAATTACACAAATACCAGCCCTTAGAAGGGCTTTTTGGGGTGCTGTCCTTACAGCAGTAGTGGACCAAGAACACTGCAAGACCAGGAACACTGACTAACTGTCCCTAGCTTTAAAGCAGCAGCAGCAGCAGCAGCAGCAGCTCTCCCTACTCTCACTACACACACGGCTTCAGAATGATCTAAGATGGATGCTGCCCTTGCTTATTTATAGGAGGTGGGAGGGTGTGGGAGGGAGGTATGCTGATTTGGCTGTAAATGTGCCTGCTGACTGTAAAGTTCAGGGTCAAAGTTTGCCTCAATGATGTATTATGGGGGGCGGACCGAACATCGCATATGTTCGCCCGCAGCGGCGAACGCGAACATGCTAAGTTCGCCGGGAACTGTCCGCCGGCGAACAGTTCTATACATCTCTACTGGTCAGGTGGTCACTATGCATTGATGGGGACATGCTGGTCAGGTGGTCACTGTGCATTAATGGGGACATGCTGGTCAGGTGGTCACTGTGCATTAATGGGGACATGTTGGTCAGGTCACTGTGCATGGATGGGGGACATGTTGGTCAGGTCACTGTGCATTAATGGGGACATGCTGGTCAGGTCACTGTGCATTGAATGGGGACGTGCTGGTCAGGTCACTGTGCATTGATGGGGGACATGCTGGTCAGGTCACTGTGCATTGATGGGGGACATGCTGGTCAGGTCACTGTGCATTGATGGGGACATGCTGGTCAGGTCACTGTGCATTAATGGGGACATGCTGGTCAGGTCACTGTGCATTGATGGGGGACATGCTGGTCACTGTGCATTGAATGGGGACACGCTGGTCAATCTTGAACCAACCTAATGATTGTTTGTTAAGTCACGCAATTTTTTACAGGGTTTTTTGCCGCAAAGCAATACCTATTACATTTTTTTTTTTTGCGCCCCCCCAAAAATTTTGAGCACCAGCCGCCACTGATCTCCAATGATACAGGAGGGGCTGCCCATAAATGCCTTAATTGGGGAGAATTTATCTCCATAGCCTCCAAATGTCGGAAAGATAAATAAGCCCATATTAATGCTCTTTAGGGCCACATTTACTCTCTTGAGAAAGCTCACAAACAATTCCAGGCTACTTAAACCCTGCAAAGCCTGGTACTAAATCCGGGAAATTATTAGCCAGAGCTCTTTAGGTCAAAAAGGCAGCATCGAAAGTGCACGCGATTACTGGCCCCACAGGATGCAAATACTGTAGTTACCACCGAAGGTATCGCTGACCAATTTGTCCAATATTATTCTAAATTATACAACCTAGCTTTCCCGACATAACCAAAGATAAAATTGCAAGACACAAAATGATTACTAATTTCCTTCGCCAATACAGCCCCAAGCCTATCTCCCCTATCTCCCCATGGGAAGCTTCAGAATTGGAGTGCCTGATTTCCCTTGAAGAAACCATTAAGGTTCTAAAACAGCTTAAACCAGAGGCCTACTACAAAACTTTCACAGACACCTTACTTCCTCACTTCCTAAGATGTATTGGAAGCACACATAACAGTAATACCAAAGCAGAACAAAGACCCCGCTATTGTTTCCAACTACAGGCCTATCTCGCTTCTTAATGTTGATTTAAAATTTTATGCGAAAATACCCACAAATCGGTTACATCCCTTTCTTCCCAAACGAATATCCTTAGATGAAGTAGGTTTCATCCCAGGATGTGAAGTGAGGGACAATACCCTGAAAGCGCTTAGCATATATCATTGGCTATCCTCATCCAACCAACCTGGCTTCCTCCTATCGCTCGATGTGGAGAAGGCATTCAATAGAGTGGCATGGGACTACATGATAAAAGCCCTCAAAGCACTGGGCACCTGGAATCACATGCTGAACTCCATTCTGGCACTGTATTCTACTCCTACAGCAAAAGTCAGAGTCAATGGCCATCTATTGAACATCTTTTCTATCTCGAATGGGATGTGCCAGAGTTGTCCCCTCTCTCCCCTCTTCTTTGTCCTCACTCTAGAACCCATGCTTTGCAGATGAGGACAAACCCCTTATATCAAGGGCATCAATGTACATTCCCACAAACTAGCGGCATACGCGGATGATGGCTTGTTGTTTTTTTACTGATCCCATTACCACTTTTCCACTATATTCCTAATCTGCTCAAAGATTTTTCCCTATTGAAAACTTTACTAAACTTACAAATTATTTTTCCAAATACTGTGCTCTCAATGTTTCCTTCCCACAGGCTACAATATTACAGTGACAGAACAACTTCCGTTTTGGTTGGGAACCACACGCCATAACACATCTTGGAGTGCAGCTCCCGGTAAAATTGTCTAAACTCTACACCAGGAATCATCTCCCACTCCTAAAGGCCATCCAACTAGACCTCCAGAAATGGACCTCAGGACCCTTCTCGTGGTTTGGGAGAGCTGCCATTACTAAGATGAATATCCTGCAAACAATCCCTTTTAAACTTCCACCAGCGTTCTCCTCTTACAAACAAATGTGCACATGCTTTATATGGCACTCTAAATGCCCACAAATTGGTTGGGGCAGACTTTCAACCCCCAAACTGAAAGGAGATATATGCCTTTCAGACATATACAAATATTATTGGGCATCCTACCTTGCCAGGGTGATAAATTGGTGGGTAGAGGTGTACCGAACTGTTCGCCGGCGGACAGTTCCCGGCGAACTTAGCATGTTCGCGTTCGCCGCTGCGGGCGAACATATGCGATGTTCGGTCCGCCCCCTATAATACATCATTGAGGCAAACTTTGACCCTGAACTTCACAGTCAGCAGGCACATTTCCAGCCAATCAGCATACCTCCCTCCCACACCCTCC
This sequence comes from Pelophylax lessonae, assembly GCF_965119305.1. Taxonomy (NCBI): domain Eukaryota; kingdom Metazoa; phylum Chordata; class Amphibia; order Anura; family Ranidae; genus Pelophylax; species Pelophylax lessonae. The sequence continues at coordinate 103,062,839 of NC_138777.1, read as the reverse complement.
CACCTCCTATAAATAAGCAAGGGCAGCATCCATCTTAGATCATTCTGAAGCAGTGTGTGTTAGTGAGAGCAGGGAGAGCTGCTGCTGCTGCTGCTGCTGCTGTTAAGCTAGGGACAGTTAGTCAGTGTTCCTGGTCTTGCAGTGTTCTTGGTCCACTACTGCTGTAAGGACAGCATCCTGACAGCACCCCAAAAAGCCCTTCTAAGGGCTGGTATTTGTGTAATTTTTTTTTTATATATATATATATATCTAGTGTCCCCAAAAGCCCTTTTAAGGGCTGGTAATTGAGCTTTTTCTTCTTATATATATATATATATATATATATATATATCTAGTGTCCCCAAAAGCCCTTTTAAGGGCTGGTAATTGAGGATTTTTTATTTATTTATATATGTATATATATATATATATATATATATATATATATATATATCTAGTGTCCCCAAAAGCCCTTTTTCCTTTATATATATTTATATATATATATCTATTGTACACTGCAGTTGCCTGCCCGCTGTGTGTGAGAGGCCACAGACCCACCACAGACTGTACTGTGTGCACACCACACTCATTTCGGGTGGCACAGGCACAGTACCTTGCATTTTAAAAAATATTTTTTTTTTCCTCTGTGCCAAAAGAAACCGAGTCGTGGGAAGTCCAACACCCACCTAGGTACAACTGCTTTGCGAAGGCACATGATCTCACATCACAAACGCCTATGGGATCAACACATGAGTAAAAGCAGCACACAAACAGAAAGCCACCATCCTCCTCCTGGTCCAGCATCTTCAGCCACGTCAACCACTGCTGTCCTCCATGCCCCCTATCAACAACCCGCCCCTCCGCCTCTCACCTTCAGCAGTTCCTGCTCACCTGCCCACAGTCAGTTTGCTGTCAAGGAAATGTTTGAGCCTAAGAAGCCAATCTCACAGAGTCACCCCCTTGCCCGGCGTCTGACAGCTGGCTTGTCGGAACTCTTAGCCCGCCAGCTTTTACCATACAAGCTGGTGGAGTCTGAGGCCTTCAAAATATTTGTCGCTATTGGGACACCGCAGTGGAAGGTACCCGGCCGAAATTATTTTTCACAAAAGGCAATCCCCAACCTGTACTCTATTGTGGAAAAGGAAATCATGTCACATCTGGCACACAGTGTTGGGGCAAGGGTCCATCTGACCACTGATAGCTGGTCTGCAAAGCACGGTCAGGGCAGGTATATCACTTACACTGCGCTTTGGGTAAACCTGCTGGAGGCTGCCAAGCATGGAATGTGTGGCTCTGCTGCAGAGGAGTTGGTGACACCGCCACGACTTGCAGGCAGGCCTGCTGCCACCTCCTCTACTCCTCCTACTCCATCCTCTTTGCTAACCTCCTCGGCTGAGTCCTCTTCTGCTGTTGCGTCTTGCTCCACACCAAATGCACCCCCCCAGCTCCCCAGGGGCTATTCCACATGCCGGATACGACTGTCTTGGGGTTGACTTGCCTGAAAGCAGAGAGTCACACCGGACCAGCACTACTGTCCGCCCTGAATGCACAGGTGGATCAGTGGCTGACCCCGCACCAACTGGAGATCGGCAAAGTGGTGTGTGACAACGGAAGCAATTTGTTGGCGGCATTGAATTTGGGCAAGTTGACACATGTGCCGTGCATGGCACATGTGTTGAATCTGATTGTGCAACGCTTTGTGCAGAAGTACCCAGGCTTACAGGACGTCCTCAAGCAGGCCAGGAAGGTGTGTGGCCATTTCAGGCGTTCCTACACGGCCATGGCACACTTTGCAGATATTCAGCGGCGAAACAACATGCCAGTGAGGCGCTTGATTTGCGACAGCCCGACACGTTAGAATTCAACACTGCTAATGTTCGACCGCCTGCTCCAACATGAAAAATCGGTCAACGAGTATTTGTATGACCGGGGTGCTAGGACAGCCTCTGCGGAGCTGGGTATTTTTTTGCCACGTTACTGGACACTCATGCGCAATGCCTGTAGGCTCATGCGTCCTTTTGAGGAGGTGACAAACCTAGTCAGTCGCACCGAAGGCACCATCAGCGACATCATCCCATATGTTTTTTTCCTGGAGCGTGCCCTGCGAAGAATGCTGTATCAGGCCATAGATGAGCGTGAAGAGGAAGAGGAAGAGTTGTGGTCACCATCACCACCACCAGAAACAGCCTTACCATCGCTTGCTGGACCTGCAGCAACACTGGAAGAGGAGTCTGAGGAAGAGGAGTCAGAGGAGGAATGTGGCTTTGAGGAGGAGGAACACCAACCACAGCAGGCATCCCAGGGTGCTCGTTGTCACCTATCTGGTACCCGTGGTGTTGTACGTGGCTGGGGGGAAGAACACACCTTCAATGACATCAGTGAGGACGAGGAATTGGACATGAATAGCTTGGCATCCAACCTTGTGCAAATGGGGTCTTTCATGCTGTCATGCCTGTTGAGGGACCCTCGTATAAAAAGGCTGAAGGAGAACGACCTGTACTGGGTGGCCACGCTACTAGACCCCCGGTATAAGCAGAAAGTCTCTGATATGTTACCTAATTACCGGCAGGCGCAAAGGATGCAGCAGCTACAAAATAAGTTGAAAAGTATGCTTTACACAGCATATAAGGGTGATGTCACAGCACAACGGGAATCCAGCAGGGGAAGAGGTGAAAGTAATCCTCCTCCTACCACCACAACCACGCCGGCAAAGACAGGACGCTTTACAGACGTCTTGTTGATGGAGGATATGCAGAGCTTTTTTAGTCCTACGCATCGCCACAGCCCTTCTGGGTCCACCCTCAGAGAACGACTCGACCGACAGGTAGCAGACTACCTTGCCTTAACTGCAGATATCGACACTCTGAGGAGCGATGAACCCCTTGACTACTGGGTGTGCAGGCTTGACCTGTGGCCTGAGCTATCCCAATTTGCCATTGAACTTCTGGCCTGCCCCGCTTCAAGTGTGCTGTCAGAAAGGACCTTCAGCGCAGCAGGAGGTATTGTCACTGAGAAGAGAAGTCGCCTAGGTAAAAAAAGTCTTGATTACCTCACGTTTATTAAGATGAATGAGGCATGGATCCCGAAGGGACTGACAGTGGGGGATGCATTTGACTAAAAAAGGCCTGGTGATGACTGAGATGCCTTGGGCTAAAAATGGTCCACACGCTGCTGTATTTAATCATTCTCTGCATGCCGGATGACTTACGTGACGTCTCCGCCACCAACTACGGTTCAAGCCGCAATGTTTTAGTGCACTTTCTGCCTTGAAAACCTCAATTTTTCAGGCCGCTGCTAAAGCAGCGGCTGCAACAATACCTACTTTTTCATGCATGTGTACATGCCTAATTTTTCTGGCCTCTGGTGCTACACTGTGGCTGCAAAAAAACAAAAAAAAAGGCACATACATGTGTCAATTCCCCTTTGTGATCGTTACCTTGTCGTGGTGAAGGGGCTTGCATATCACAATGAAGCGATCACCTCTAGGAGTGTGTTGGCACACCCCAGATGATAAGGTCATTGCTTCATTGTGAACAGACCAAAAGCGATCCGCGGGATAATTTTTCATAGAAAAAACATTCATTTTCTTTCATTCTTTCTGCGGAGCTGGGTATTTTTTGGCCGTGTTACTGAATGCTCATGAACAATGGCTGTAGGCTCATGCGTCCTTTTGCGGAGGTGACAAACCTGGTGGTCAGTTGAACCCAAGGCAACATCATCGACCTCATCCCATATGCGTTTTTTCTAGAGCGTGCCCTGCGAAGGGTACTGGATCAGGCTGTAGATGAGCATGAAGAGGAAGAGTTGTGGTCCCCATCACCACCAGAAGCAGCCTTGTCGTTGTCAATTGCTGGACCTGTAGCAACGCAGAGAGAGGAGTCTGAAGAAGAGAAGTCAGAGGAGGAAGGTGGCTTTGAGGAGGTGGAATACCAGCCACAGCAGGCGTCCCAGGGAGCTTGTTCTCACCTTTCGGGGACCCTTGGTGTTGTACGTGGCTGGGTGGAGGAAGAGACCTTCAATGATGTCAGTGAGGACAAGGAACGGGACATGGCTAGCTTGGTATCCAACCTTGTGCATATTAAATTCTATACCGGGCCCCTTCTATTTCATTGTGCAGATGAACTAGTAGGCTGATAAAAATGGGTCATTAGCCTTCATTTATCAAATGCAATGAATCCTCTTGGTTTGCTGTTCTGGAAAAAATCATTGCTCCCTCTCTAGTTATGGCTACATAAAGTAGACCACATTTTTCTCATTGAAAAACTCACCTATATATCTATCTAGTAATACTGATAGTTGTTTTTTATATTGTGCAAAATGTGTTTTTTGAGTATTGTCTCTGGGCTGGGACCATGGTTCTTTATCCCATATATTCCACCTTCTCTCATTTTCTCCTTTTTTTCTTTTACCTTTGTTGTTTTCTGGCATTTTCTGTCCATCTATAAATCCAGTCATTAACACTACATAATATTATCCCAATGCCTTTGCTCCTACTGCTGATTACCCATGGTTAGTGCTGAGCTGTCTGTTCAGTCCAAACCTACCTTCGGACAAAACATTGGCTGTTTGAATAGTAAGATCAAATCTGCATTGCATGTATGCATTACATAAAGTACTACATTCAGTGTTGTATAATAATACTTTGCAGATATTTCAGTTTGTGTGGCTAGGAAGAGTGGAGTGTAAGCCCACTGGCATTTACTGCAAATATTGTCCCAACATCCCTTTTAAGATAATATTTTTGTGTGCCCCAAAACAAATTTGAGCAGCTGACTATTGGTATACATTAATCAGTCCTGGATCAGCAATAACTACCATGCCAGTTGCTGCAAATTACAGTTAATGGGATTCTGCTATTCAAAGTATTTTTTTTTCTGCACAGCCTAAGCCTCTCCTTTCATCACTGTAGAACTGAAATAAATCCTCCACCTGCCACCATTGCCATTTTTGCCCCCATTAGTACAATGTTTAAACCTCCTTCTACCATTGCAGGCCTTATACTGCTAACATCCACTGCCAGCACGGTAGGTCTGCCACCATTACCATCTCATACTGGGCCTTATACTGTAGTTCATTGCAAGTGCAGTTTTAATTTGGCAGACTCAGCTTTTCTGCAGCTGTTTTATGGTTGCAGAAAATGTAACATTTTGGCAGGTAAATTCCTGTGCTCTGCATAAATATTTATGTAGGGGTATGGTGTTCTAGAACTACTAACACCAATTGTTCCACAGTTGGTTCACATTTTCAAAATGTTAAACTTTTTGGCAGGTAGCATTTTGTGCTCTGCAAGGATATCATCAATAATCACCTTATCACCAATACAAGTGCTCCAATATCAGCTAGTAAGAGTGCTATGATCACCAATAGGCACCAGTACTGGTGCCAGCCATAAACAGTGTCATGATGCCCAGCCAGCACCAGTTCAGTGTTCTAGAACCAGTTTCAGCTAGTACCTGTGCCCTGATAACCAGTTAACACTAGTGCGTTTTTCCAATACCAGTATTGGCCACCATCAGTGTCCTGATCACTAACCAGCACCAGTACAATGTTTTAATACTAGTGTCAACCACAACCAGTGTCCTAAACACAAGTCCCAACAGTACCAATGAAATCTAGCCAACCAGTATCTGTATCATCAGGTACCACTGTCAACCAAAAATAGTGGCCCTATCACAAGCTAGAAGCAGTACCAGTGCAAATGAGTACCACTGTCCTGATCACCAACCAGCACCAGTGCCATCCGGTACCTTTGTTGGCTAGAAACAGTTTCTTGATTGCCATCCAGCACCAGTAATAATGTCATCAGGTACCAGTGTTCCCTTACATGCCATCATGATGTTCTGTCTTCTGGAGGATATGTTATCAAATGATAATGATACTTTGCTTGTTTGCTGATAAGGTCTCTGCCTGGTGTCTGGCCCAGTCCTTTGCCTGTTTGCTGGCCATGTCTCTGCTTGATGCTTCCACCAATCCTTTTCCTGTTTGCTTATTAGATGTTCATCCCACTGACTACATTCCTGCCAAAACATCGGTCCCAACATGTTCACTTCCCTCATCGTTTTCTCGGCTTCTTGTACTTTCTGGCCAGTGAAAAAAACATTGCCCATTAGCTCAGATAGCTAGGTGAAGCTTCACTAAGTCAGATGTATTCCTTGACCACACGTACAGAGGAAGGCATTGATTTTTGTGATACAGAAGAAACAATGTCAGGTATATTATTGATACAAACATTAAAAAAAATGTCTTCAAAAGACTCACCATGTCTTTTGACAAACATCATGAGGTGTTAGCTTTCCCAAATGTAGTAAATTTGCAGGTATTTCTATTGTCCACACAGTAGAGGGCCTCCAACAATGTAATAGGTAGTCTGGAAATCAAATGCATAATTTATGCTTTTGAAAACCTTTAGTGGCTATTTGGATTTTGGACCCCTCTATGTGGCTAGGCTGCAAAAAAAGTCTTACATATGTGGGAATTTGTTTTAGGGCGAAATTCTAAATATACCCAGGCTGAGTGTGAGAAATATTTTATGAAAATGAAAACCTGAAACCTGTCTATCAAAAAAAAAAAAAAGATGATACCCAGGGGCCTAAGGGTAGAAAAAGTTTGCATTGTTTGAAGTAGGGAATGAGGATATCAGAAAACAGTGGGTGAACATACTGGATGAACCACAGAAAAGTCTCATTAAACTGATCGTTCATCATAAAAAGAGGTTCTGATTCTGAACAATAACATCACTCGCATTCAACATCACCTGGATACATTTTGTAATCAGATTTCCTATCATGAGAAGAAAAACATACACAATGTTTGGATTTACTTGAAGAGGAAATCACAAAGGCAGGCCTTTTTTTCAGCGGGAATGTGGGGGGGAACGCAGTTCCGGCACCTCCATGACTGAATGTATGTAATGGCAAGAGGTACTGAGGTGTGCTGGAGGGTCTACTGATGCTGGCTGCTAGGGAATATATTGTACAAGGAGGGAATCTATCTTTGCATGGGGGTCTATTGTTTCGGAAGGGTCTTATGTTGCTAGGGGGTCAGTTGTTGCTGGGAGGGATCTACTGTTAAGGGAGAGATTTAATGATGCTGGCTGCTGGAGGGTCTATTTATGCTGACTGCTGGAGGGTCTGTTGATGTTGGCTGCTGGGGGATCTGTTGTTGCCGAGGTGGTATTTTGTTGCAGGGGGTCCATTGTTGCTGGGGGGTCTATTGTTGTGAGTAGGATCTGCTGTTGGTGGGGAGAGGCATGCCTATGCATTCGGAGGGGGGGCTATTGTTGCTTGCAAGGTCTGATGTTGCTGGGTGTCTATTATTTCTGGCGGTAGGGGAACTATTTTACTACCTTTCCAGTTATCAATGACAAATTCCATAGCAATTGCACCACAAAATTCTACTTGGTTCTGTAGTCTCTAAAAGGGGTGGTACTGGGAGATGGAAACAAGGGATTATGCTCCAAGGTGAGTAGTGGGCAGAGACAAGGGATGAGTCAGAAGGGGGAGTTCCTGGACCTGTCCTCTGAGAAAAAAAGCCCTGCACAAAGGTCAGTAGATCAAAATTATTTAGGGAGACATGTGACTAAAAATAGGGACACTGTACAAATGAAGGACTTTTGATACATGTCAAAGAATTGGAAATCAAGGTGGATCAAAATATTTTATGCTCAGTTCCTCATCAACACCTGTACACCCCCAAAAGAGTCAGTTTTACAGATACTGAGGGAGAAGCCCCTGCTCTTTTATCCTCAACAGCAAGTATTAGATACAGGAATTGAAAATTAAAAGTTATTTAAAAGGAAATGAAAAGATACTTTTTCAGATGATAGTGACTCACAACATTCAACAAAGAGATATTCTTCAGTCTTTTAAAGAAGATCCAAACATCTCAATTAAAGAACCAGATAAGGGAAGAGCAGCCACAGTTCTTAACATTATTGACTATTATGAAGACTATTATGAAGAGGCATTTTGTCAATGTTCAAACTTATTTTATTCTACCTTTTCTCCCTCCCCCTCTTCCCATCTTCCAATTGACATTCTGTTTTCTTTTCAATGTTATACAATGAGCCCCATGGCATGACTATACATGAAGGATTCCTTGTACTCCTTTCTCTCAGGTTGACAATTTCTCACATGCTCGCTGATATTTGATCTGTTACATTCCCTTGAACAGGATGACACAAAATGTTTTTAATTTCAGCTATCATTTTTTTTTTAAATCCAGAAAAAGTTTTATTGAGAAAAATTCACACCATTACATTCTGAAAAACTGTTGGATGGCAGCGTCAAACCATAAACATTACAAAATCCACACAATGCCACAGTCCCCCCAATGTTATCACATTTAGGTACAGTGCAATACACATAAAAGAGAGCATAATATAAGAAAATGCAGGAAACACCTCTACCCCACCCATTTGAGACAAAAATTAACAGGAGTGCCACCCAAGGAATTACAATAACAAACGGTCCAGAATGAGATCATCAGGACTGTTCAACCATACACCCCACACCTTAGAAAATTTCTGAGGCACCCCCCTATGCTGGTAGATAACCTTCTCCATATGTAAAGTAGAAGCCATCTATTCCAGCCACATCCTATACGTAGGTGATTCCTGTGCTATCCAGTGTCTCAGGATAAGTAAACGGGCCTGAAAGACTGCCCGAATGGCGGCCTCTCTCAGAAACCTATCTTCCACTATCGACTCCAGTATCCCCAGAATAAATTTTCTTGGATCCCTAGGGATATCCACCCCCAGAGCCCCATTAATGGCAGATATCACCGTGGACCAGTATCTGTGCAACTTTGGACATCTCCACATCAAGTGAATCAAGTCCCCCTTCTCTCTCTGGCATCGTCCACAGAGATCATCGTCGCGAAGACCCATGGCATGAAGTTTTAGGGGGGTGTGATGTACTCTTAGTAGGATGTAAAGCTGTGACACCTGGTGGGAGACATTGAGAGAGCAGCTACGAACTACCTCCAAGGCCTCCTCCCACTGTTCCCCTGGGATCGTCCCCACATCCTCGCTCCAGCGGTCACAAGCCTGGCTCGGGTACTTTTCCAAGAATGATCCCAGAAGAGAGGCATAGCAGCCAGATATGAATCCCTTGGTTTCTGTATATTGTTGCATAAGGAAGAAAACAGGGGTCGGGGACAGGAAGAGCTGTCCCTGGGATGCCTGCACCCACATTGCGTGCTGTAGTTGGAAATAATAAAACCGCATACTGTCCGGGAGAAAGAAGCGCTCCTTAAGCTGCTCAAAAGTCAGCAGGGACCCTTCCCGCAGAATATGTGTAAGGTGAGTCACCCCATATGCTCGCCACCTGTCTGCCTGATCCAACTTACATAATTCAGGATAAGTCTTATTGTCCCAAATCGGGCTGAAATAAGTGTAGCCGAAGGCTCGCTGAAGTTGTTTAGTTTTGTCCCATATTTTTTGTAGTAATCTATATGTCGGGAAACGCTTGTTATGTTTAGAAAAAAGTTGCGCCTCAAGTCCCTCCTGCACCCCTCGCATGCCAGCAAACCACTGCATAACCATCAGCGCCAGTACGCGTCCTGGATACCGCTCCCACCAGATGTTGCAACTGGGAGGACAGATAGTACAACCACGGATTAGGACGAGCGAGGCCCCCCCCCCCTTCACGAGGTTTCTGTAGCTGCTTCATAAGTACTTTAGCTGCCTTACCTTTCCACATAAGGGTTCAGAATAGGGTGTTGACTATGCAAAAGGTTTTCAGTGGAATGACAATAGGAGAATTATGGAGGAAATATAACAATTGCGGCATCAATACCATCTTTATAAGGTTCACCCTACCGGCTAGTGATAGCCAGAGTTTGTTCCAAGTCCTGATTTTATCGTGAAATCTGGTGAAAAGGGGACTAATATTAAGTAAGCTATACTGGGTCGGGTCTGCCGAGACCACGACCCCCAGATATTTGAACTGCTGGACCAAGGGGACCGGACAGTGGGGACCCGGGGAAGGGGCGACGTCCCTATCTAACTGCATAAGGGCCGATTTGGACCAGTTTATAGTGAGTCCGTAAAACTGACCAAACTCAGTAATAACTGTCATAACTGTTCTCAGGGAAACATCAGTGTCACCCAACGTCAGGAGCATATCGTCCGCGTAGAGCAGGACTTTATCCTGATAGGGACAATACCGGAACCCCACGGTGGATTGCTGAGCTCTAATGCGCGCCGCAAGGGGTTCTATCGCTATGACAAACAATAGGGGGGATAGCGGACACCCCTGCCTCATCCCCCTTCCTAGAGAAAAGCATGTGGAGACCCTACCTCCCTCCCTAATGGAAGCCGTCGGTTGATAGTACAGTAACTTCACACATGACAGGAAAATAGGGCCAAAACCAAAGGATTCCATGGTCGCCCAGAGGTATCCCCACTCAACACTGTCAAATGCCTTGTTGACATCCAGTGACAGCAGCGCCCTCTCCCCCGCGTTATCCGCCGGCGTCTGAATCGCAACAAACAGGCGACGCAGGTTAAGGGCCGTAGATCTATTGGGCATAAATCCCTCCTGGTCTTCATGTATGATGTGTGTTATAACTTTGTTAACTCTACGGGCCAAAACTTTAGCCAGTAGCTTGACATCCGCCTGAAGCAAAGAGATGGGTCTGTAGGATTCCGGGTCCGTGGGGGGTTTATCTGGTTTAAGCAATAATATGATGCTAGCCCTAGTCATAGACTCCGGAAGAGTCCCCATCTCCCTAGCCCTCTAGAACACCTGTAATAATTTTGGCATTAACAACCCAGAGCAGTTTTGATAAATTTCAGCAGGAAGGCCATCATCCCCAGGAGCCTTAGATCCCGGAAAGAGGGCCACCGCTTCTAGCAACTCCTGTTCCGTAATCGGGGCCTCGAGCTGCATCCGCTGTTCCTCCGTCAACTGCAGCAGAGGAGTGGCACCTAAATATTCCTGCAACTCTTCCGGGCCGTAGTGAGCCCGCGCGGAGTACAGGTCCTTGTAAAATCTCACCAATTCAGCCATAATTTTATCCTGCGTATTAATCAAAGCCCCCCCAGGCAGCCAGAGAGCCCCTATGGGAGGAACCGAGGGGCGTGCCCCCACCATTCTCGACAGCATATGGCCCGTCCTTTCCCCTCTTCATAAAATGCTGTTTTGGCAAAAAAATGCTTTTTGTCCGCATTGGAGCGAACTTCCTCAACCCACACCGACTGAGCCGAGAGCCATGCCGCCCTCGTATCATCAGTGGGGTTGTGCAAGTATTCCTGCTCCAGCCGCTGTGCACACTGGGATAGTTGTTCCTTGAAGCATTTAGACCTGGTCGGGACCTTCTTAACATTAGCTATGAGAACCCCTCGGAGAAAGCTCTTAAAAGCCTCGCACCTCAGGAGCACATCCCCGAATTGGTCATGCTCTTCAAAAAAGTTGTCAATGGCTGCTGGAATGTCGTTATCCGGCGGAAACAGTTTCAGCCAGAAGGCATTCAAACGCCAGGGAGCTCTACTTAAGTCCACCCGAGGGCGAACCTGTAATCTGACCATCAACGGGGAGTGCTCAGAGATTCCCCTGCAGGCATACTCAATGTCCTCCACCATGGCAATAGCCTCCCTGTTACCCACACATAAATCTATACGAGATAATGCAGAGTGTGTTTTGGAGAAACAGGAAAACTGCACCGTGTCAGGGTTTTTAAGGCGCCACACCTCAGACCAATCCACCTCCGCCAGAAAGCGGGAAAGAGCTGTACCTCTGGCCGCAACCACGGAGGAAGGTGGAGGGTGTCTGCCCCTGGCAGGGTCCAGCACTCCATTAAAGTCCCCTATAATAAACAATGGCAGTCCAACTTTGTCCATAGTAAATTGAAGGAGCTCCCTGAGTACCCCAGAAGAAAATGGAGCCGGAATGTACACTATTGCTAAAACGCACATAACTTGAAAAAGCATACAATGTATGAACACATACCTCCCCTCAGAGTCCATCTGGACCCCCAGTTCCCGAAAGGCCAGCGACCCGTGAATCAGCACACTGACCCCCCGGGAATATGTGGAGTGGGTGGAGTGATATCCCCAACCCACCCATGAGTACCGAAGGCACCCTACAGAGTCCCCCACCAAGTGAGTCTCTTGCAAAGCAATAATGGCCGGGTGGTACTTTTGTAGCTGATGGGCCACCATAGCCCGCTTGAGCGGGCAGCCCAAGCCTCAGACGTTCCAAGAGACTACCGGTACCTCCCCCATAAGAAAAAACAATAAAAATAAATGGGTGGAGACCTCCAAAGTGGCCAAGGCCCAAACAGAAAAGGTCCCCACTCCCAGAGGGCTTCCGGTGTGGAGATGTGGCATCTTGACAGTTTCCAGAGAAACATGCGGTGTGAATCTTCCCAAAAACAAAACAAATGTCATATGAACTAGAACTCAGTAGGTTAAGGCACAACGGCACCCTGACAGAGAACTGTCTGAAAACAGGCGGTCCACTCCAGACGGACTCGGCTGCGACCCTACCGTCCAGAAGGGACCTACCCGGCCAATATGCACAACGGTGCAAACACAGAAGTAGGCTCCAAAACAGAGCCGTGTAGAAACACATCTTTGTTCGTCAACACTTGCCATAGTCGGAGCTGTAGATTCAAAACCAATCACGGTAAATGTCCCCGGCCGGGTCAAAAACAAACAGCGTGCTAACGCACGTGCAAAATGTAGAATAGCTCCCGTTCAGAAAAATTCGGTCACTGAAGAAATCCCGATCACTCTCCATGCTCATCCCTGTTCCTGCGACTGAGAGCCGGCTTGTGGACAACCCAGCCAATTCGCCGCATCTGCTGTGCTGCTCAAAGAAATGCTCCCTGCCTTCCGCCGTAACTCTCAAACGGGCAGGGTACAGCATAGCATACACCAGGCCAACTCGACGGAGTCTCTTCTTCACATCAATAAATTTAGCCTTTTTTTTTGTACATCCGCTGAAAAGTCTGGGTAAAAGGGGCACTCTGGCTCCATTATATCTGATATCGGCTTTTTCACGAGCAAGACTTAGCACCTTCTCCCTGTCACTGTAATGTAAAATATTGGCGAGCATGGGCTTAGGAGCATTACCAGGTAGCGCCCTAGTGGGAACACAGTGTGCACGTTCCACCGTGTGAAGAGGAGAAAAGGACTCACGCCCGAAGATCTCACAGAGCCAGTTTTCTACAAAGTCCGTGGGGTCCCTGCCCTCCATCCTCTCTGGGAGCCCCACTATACGAACATTATTTCTGCGCAGGCGGTTCTCGATATCATCCGTCTTATTCTTGTTAGCCTGAGCCTGCCTGGCTGTTTACCTGGATTCCGTAATTAATGTGGGTATCTGGTCCTCCAAGTCGCAGATGCGACTTTCGGCAGCTGTGGTGCGTTCCTGCATTTTTTGTAAATCCTGGCGCAAAAGGGCCACTTCCTCCGTGAGACCCCCCAATCTGTCCTTGACAGAGTTCACTGAAGCCGTGCATTTCTGTACAGCTTGAAGAATGTGTCCCAAGGTGGGCTGATTCCCCTCCAGCATGTCTCCCTCCAGCCCATGACTTAACTCAGGCTGCTCAGGCATTTCCATATCCCCCGGGCCCTGCTGAATGTCCCCGAGTACCTGTGCTCCTGCCAGGGGTGCAGACTCCACATCGCTGGGTCCCAGGATGTCACACAGCTTTTTAGCATACAGCAGGATGTCACCAGCGCTGTCCTTTCCCCCTGTGCGCACTGTTTTGGGCTTTGTGCCTGTGTCTTTCTGCCGGTCAGGGCCGCGGGATGTGTGCTGTGGAGTCCCTGCGCCAGCGCCATCTTGACCGGCAGAGCGAGGGACAGAGCCGTCCTTCTGCTTGCTCCTGCGGGTCATAGCGGCACCCGATCGAGACATGCAGAGTGTCTGCAGAGTCCGGGAGAGCTTGTCCAACAGGATCCGGTGGTTGCAGTACGTTAGCCGGCCGGGGCAAGGTGATACACTACGGATCTACGGCGGGAGCTCCGTGAGCTGCTTCCTCTCACATGCCCGTTCGGCCACGCCCCCCAGCTATCATTTTTAATCCTTCATTTTTTCACAGTCACGTCTCAGTATTCTTTAACACAACATCTTAATTTTTCTTTTATAAGGATTTATTTCTTATACAAATTCTAGTTACCTCTTACCTCAATTCAGCATTCTCATTCCTTCATTCATTTGGCCATTCCATTTATACAGATTTTACTCTATAGTTATATGACAAATCCCCTCTTTTTTAATTTTTAAAATGTATATTGGGAGTGTATGCACATATTTTAGAACTCATATAACAGCTAAAACACAATTTAAAACATTTGCACAAATAAACCATTTCCTCTGTTTTGTAACAGGCAATGTCTCTGTTCAACGCCAAGTTCCTCTTTTCTTGATCTAAATTTGTTTCAATATTAACAAATGGGCTTACTGTCACAATAATTCAAAACATATAATTTCCTTTTAATTAAACACCCTCAACAACTCACAGTATTTTTATCTCAATATTCTTCATCTGCCCTATCCATTATTTTCTTTAACATTTTGTTAGTAGTACAAACCAAATAACATAAATACCACAGTAAGTGAACACATGATGCTTCCAATACTTCTGTCAAATGTTTTAACATTTGTCTATCCCCTGAAGCAAGTCTAAAATCTGCTGAATAGGGAGTTCAAATTAACCAATATGTATTCTTCTGTGATATATGTACACTGAAGTGCAATGTCAGGGGTAGAAAATAGAAACAAATTTGATATAATTTAGACAAACTATAAAACCTCATGCAAAACGCCACATATAACATGTATTGATAAGAATACACTAGTTTAACTTCTAATATTAAATGTAAACTACACAAATGTCACTATTATATGTACTAGAATTAAATCCCATTTATTTGTAAAATAAGTAAAATGTATTGCTCGAATATCATTATCATTTTTCATTTTAGGTTCCTTTAAATACAAAAAGAAAATACCTCAATGCCATTTAGTGTACACATTGGAGTCAGTTCAGGGTAGTTATATCAATCTGATGTACAAAATGCCCTCCAAACCTGCAACCATGTGACCACAGGCATTTCCAACAAAAAGTTATTTATTAGAGGAGGTGGAGTTCAGGAGACCAGAGTGATGTCATGTAAAGCTGTAGGAGTTATTGATCAGACGTTAACCAGTTGACGACTGGCCGCCACAGATGTACTGCGGCAGGCAGTCGCACCCAGGCAAATCGCCGTACATGTACCGCGCTCGCTCTCGGGAGTCTAGGGGGCGAGCGTGCACCGCCAGCAGTGCGCCCCCACCCCCGATCATCAGCAGGGAAGCCAATGCGTGTGTCAGGCAGCACAGATTGCCGCCTGACACCCGTGATTGTTCCCTGCTGAGAGAGAAGGACGGTCGGCTGTTGTTAACACAGCCGACCGTCCTTCTCCCTGGGATGATTACAGAGCTCATGTGATCCTGCTATATAGGATCACATGTCTCTATGGTCATCTCAGAAACCACGCCCCCCCACAGTTATAATCACTCCCCTAGGCTTACATTTACCCCTTGATCACCCACAGGGTTAACCCCTTCCCTGCCAATGGCATTATTACAGTAACAGTGCATATGTTTAGCACTGATTACTGTAATAATGTCACTAGTACCCCCAAAAGTGTATAAAATGTCAGTTAGGGGTCCGATCTGTCTGCTGCAATGTCGCAGTCCCACAAAAAAAAATCAAAGATCGCTGCCATTACTAGTAAAAAAAAAAACAATAAAAATGACATAAATCTTTCTTGTAGTTAGTAGACGCAATAACTTTTGCGCAAACCAATAAAAATATGCTTATTGCTATTTTTTTACCAAAAATATGTAGCAGAAAACAAATTGGCCTAAAATGTTAAGAATTTTTAAATTTTTTTTTTGGGGAATGTCATATAGCAGAATGTGAAAAATATTGTTTTTATTTCAAAATTGTCGCTCTTTTTTTGTTTATAGCACAAAAAATAATAATCACATAGATGATCAAATACCACCAAAAGAAAGCTCTATTTGTGAGAAAAAAAGGACGGAAATTTTGTTTGGGTACAGCATTGCACGACTGCGCAATTGTCCATTAAATTAACGCAGTGCTGAATCGCAAAATAGGGCCTGGTCAGGAAGGGGGCAAATCCTTCCGGTCTTAAAGTGGTTAATATTCAGTCCTGACTGGTGTAGTATCTTGTAGTATATTGATTCATCAGAGAGCACAAGGTGGGTGCTACAACAGGATTCTGCTTGATATAGTTACAGTGCCTTGAAACAGTACTCATATCCCTTAACATTTCCACATTTTGTCATGTTACAACCAAAAACCTAAATGTATTTAATGTGATAGACACAAAGTGGCACATGATTGTGAAGTGAAAGGAAAATGATAAATGGTTTTCAAAATGTTTTACAAATAAATATGTGAAAAGTGTGGCGTGTATTTGTATTCAGCCCCCGTTACTGTGATACCCCTAACTAAAATCTAGTGGAACCAATTGCCTTTAAGAAGTCACCTAATTATTAAATAGAGTTCACCTGTGTGTAATTTATTCTCAGTATGAATGTAGCTGTTCTATGAAGCCCTTGGAGGTTTGTTAGAGAACCTTAGTGAAAAAAACATCATGAAGGCCAAGGAACACACCAGACAGGTCAGGGATACAGTTGTGAAAAAGTTTACCTATTAGTGCCCAAAAGAGGGCGTGGGCCTAAATTGTCAGGAGGGCATCCATGTATGTCCTCCCATGCTAGTGCTGCTTGTGTGCCCCTGCAGATGTTTTTAAAATGTGGATCACACTCAGATAATTTAATTATTAATTCACTACTTTATATTCAAAATCCCTTTTGTTTCCTCTAGCCTAGCAAATATTTTTCAAAAACAAATACAGGGAGTGCAGAATTATTAGGCAAATGAGTATTTTTGAGGATTAATTTTATTATTGAACAACAACCATGTTCTCAATGAACCTAAAAAACTCATTAATATCAAAGCTGACTATTTTTGGAAGTAGTTTTTAGTTTGTTTTTAGTTTTAGCTATTTTAGGGGGATATCTGTGTGTGCAGGTGACTATTACTGTGCATAATTATTAGGCAACTTAACAAAAATCAAAGATACAGTATACCCATTTCAATTATTTATTTTTACCAGTGAAACCAATATAACATCTCAACATTCACAAATATACATTTCTGACATTCAAAAACAAAACAAAAACAAATCAGTGACCAATATAGCCACCTTTCTTTGTAAGGACACTCAAAAGCCTGCCATCCATTGATTCTGTCAGTGTTTTGATCTGTTCACCATCAACATTGCATGCAGCAGCAACCACAGCCTCCCAGACACTGTTCAGAGAGGTGTACTGTTTTCCCTCCTTGTAAATCTCACATTTGATGATGGACCACAGGTTCTCAATGGGGTTCAGATCAGGTGAACAAGGAGGCCATGTCATTAGCTTTTCTTCTTTTATATCCTTTCTTGCCAGCCACGCTGTGGAGTACTTGGACGCGTGTGATGGAGCATTGTCCTACATGAAAATCATGTTTTTCTTGAAGGATGTAGACTTCTTCCTGTACCACTGCTTGAAGAAGGTGTCTTCCAGAAACTGGCAGTAGGACTGGGAGTTGAGCTTGACTCCATCCTCAACCCGAAAAGGCCCCACAAGCTCATCTTTGATGATACCAGCCCAAACCAGTACTCCACCTCCACCTTGCTGGCATCTGAGTCGGACTGGAGCTCTCTGCCCTTTACCAATCCAGTCACGGCCCATCCATCTGGCCCATCAAGACTCACTCTCATTTCATCAGTCCATAAAACCTTTGAAAAATCAGTCTTGAGATATTTCTTGGCCCAGTCTTGACGTTTCAGCTTGTGTGTCTTGTTCAGTGGTGGTCGTCTTTCAGCCTTTCTTACCTTGGCCATGTCTCTGAGTATTGCACACCTTGTGCTTCTGGGCACTCCAGTGATGTTGCAGCTCTGAAATATGGCCAAACTGGTGGCAAGTGGCATCTTGACTTTTCTCAGTTCATGGGCTGTTATTTTGCGCCTTGGTTTTTCCACACGCTTCTTGCGACCCTGTTGACTATTTTGAATGAAATGCTTGATTGTTCGATGATCACGCTTCAGAAGCTTTGCAATTTTATGAGTGCTGCATCCCTCTGCAAGATATCTCACTATTTTTGACTTTTCTGAGCCTGTCAAGTCCTTCTTTTGACCCATTTTGCCCAAGGAAAGGAAGTTGCCTAATAATTATGCACACCTGATATAGGGTGTTGATGTCACAGATGTGTTAGACCACACCCCTTCTCATTACAGAGAGGCACATAACCTAATATGCTTAATTGGTAGTAGGCTTTCAAGCCTATACAGCTTGGAGTAAGACAACATGCATAAAGAGGATGATGTGGTCAAAATACTAATTTGCCTAAGAATTCTGCACTCCTGTATATGTATTCTGAACTCATGACACCTTACCTCAGAATCTTTCCACTTCCCTTGTGGTTTCAGAACAACTGAAGTAATCTAACTTCTGCAATTTCACAAAAAATGTTAAACAAAGAAAGACTATTTTTTTTAAGGCACAACTTTACACCTTCATTAAAACATTATTTTACACTTAACTTCTCCTTTAAACTGCAATTTCATTTTTCTTAAGATTTACATTTATCTGATCAGGTTCCTCTGGAGAGGAATTTTGGTACCATTAAATACATGTAATTTAGTAATGACGTCACGTTTGCCATATATAATTTCAATTAAACTGCCTTTGGCATGGGCTTGATAATATGTGCCCAACACCATCCATACTTACTAATAGTTGTTGGAGATCTCTCAACAAACAGACAAAATCAAAAGCAGACAAATTACAACATGTAATAAATAGTGTTAAGCGAACATGGGCTGTATTATTCGTGTTCGTACCGAATAATTGGATTTTTGTTACCCGAACACGGACCCGAAAACTTTACTGTATGTTCGGGTTTAAAATCCGTGTTCGGTCATTTTATTTCCTGTTTTGTATGTAATGGCGCGCTTTTAATGGCGGGCTTTCAACAGCCAATCAACAAGCGTTTAACTGGTGTGCACCATCACAGCCATGCCTACTAATGTATTAGTAGCTGTGATTGGCTATCTGA
Organism: Pelophylax lessonae; assembly: GCF_965119305.1. Lineage (NCBI taxonomy): Eukaryota > Metazoa > Chordata > Amphibia > Anura > Ranidae > Pelophylax > Pelophylax lessonae. The sequence goes on along the minus strand of NC_138777.1, from coordinate 103,043,726 downwards.
AGCATGTGACCATGTCTTTATAAGTTCGAGAGCCGCAGCGCGCCGCGTCATTCTGCTGTTGTTTAGGGACAGAGCACACATCATACGTGCTGGCTGCTGATTAGGGACAGACAGTGATTCTGTGAAAAATTGTGTCCGAAAAGAATGCAGGGACAGGTCGGAGTGCAGGCAGGGAAAGTTATTAGAGCATTTTAGGGCCAGGCTGGAGATTAGGCAGGGTCAGTCTACATCGATTTTGCTGTGTGGGGGGTGGTGCAGTGAACGATCTTATTGAGCATATTAGGGCCAGGCTGGAGATTAGGCAGGGACAGTCTACATCAATTTTGCTATGTGGGGGGTGGTGCAGTGAACAATCTTTTTGCCCTCACTTGAGCCCTCTGAGGAGGAGGAGGGAGAAAAAAATCTATTTTTATCAGTCTGTTGTGTGCAGCGTTCAGCTATATTTCACTACAGATTGCTGTTCTAATCTGCTATTAAAAATTAATTTAAAGGGGAATTTTTTTAAGAGCACTTGCCATGCTCTTAACTACATTTTGCTGCCATTTACAGCACTCTAGCCCTTTCCATTGGTGTTTTAGAGCCATTTTAGTGCCTGAAAGTTTGGGTCCCCATTGACTTCAATGGGGTTCGGTGTCCGGGTAAAGTTCGGAAAAAGTCCGGGACACGGACCCAGACTTTTTTTTCAAGTTCGGCCAAACCCGCCGAACACGGACATCCAGGTGTCCGCTCAACACTAGTAATAAAACATACTGTAAATCTATAAACATATACTGTATATTTATATAAATATATATATATAACATTTCCCTATTATACAAACCTGTTTTAAAATCATCAGCTCTGCTAGCTAAAATGTCACTCTGTTGCAGACTCTAGCCTTTGTAGTTTGCACAAAACTTCCGCTTTCTCTTTAGAATTTTTTTTTCTAAATTTCTGACTCTCCAAGCAATAATATTTTTTTAAGGGGTATTCCAACCTTAGGTTTCAATAATAGTACAAAGCAGTGTAAATATGACTTCATTATTATATTAATTTGTGCAACTGCTGTATAAATAAATATGTCCCATATCCCCATGTGTACCATTGTACTTCCTCTAAATCATCCTTGACAGACAAAAAATTGCAAAGGGGCTTTAATTTCCAAAAGCTCTAAGAGAACAGCTTCTGGCATCCTCAGCCAAAGAAGGAAACACTCCATGTGTCCTAACACGCAATCATTTATGGAAATACTGACCAATCCTGGGGATATGGGTGCACTAGATTGGGTACATTCACAAATTTGGTTAATTTGAGGGCTTCTAATATCCTAACGTATTATTCACACTGGGCAAGGGAGTCCCCAATTGTATTAAAAAATACATTAATTTAATTCTGTACTATTGGTAGCTGATAGTTTATGGAGCGGATCAGGACTATTTTTATAAAGTCATTTACCTCTTGACTGTCCATTGGTTTTAATACAATATCATTACCCATAACAATATGTGGGAATGAACCTTGTGGAGCAGACATCAGCATGGAGGGATCAGCTGTGTCTGCACGCATTGCTCTCCTTTCATCCCGAGAATAATCTCGGTTCTCAGCTCTGTGAGTTCTGTCAGACTGAAATGTAGTTCCTCTTTTTACACTGCCTGTGTTCTTGCTGCACAAATTGCAGTCTGCTACTGAACTTAAGGTTGTGCAGAGTAAAGGGCTGGGACTGGGGCAACCCCTGAATGCACCAAAGGATGAGGGGAGTGGGGGGGGGGGGAACTTCCATCTCCATTATGTCCACCACAAGTTCAGAATCAACTTAGGATGAGTTAGGTGAGTGAACTGTAACCCGAACTAGCTTCCTGTCTTATAGGGGCTACAAAAACTCAAGACTGGACAGTCTATGCCTCACCAGGAGCAGCTGGAACTAGTCTTAGATGTTGTTTATGTGCCCTATACAATCTCATGATTTCATCCAAATCATGTACCCTTGATAGATTGGGATACACTGGTGTGTATGGGGGAGGCTGTTTAAAGGGGTTTGTGGGATTCAAACTCCATGTTCCAAGCTGAATTAGAGCCAAAGAAAGGAAATACCTTCTTTTCCCCAAAACATAAACCTCTGATTATGTTCATGTGAAACACACCATTAGATCCATCATGGGGAAATGAGTTGGAGGGTCCCATACTTTCACTCCACCCCGCCAGAATGTCCACCCATTGATTAATATCAAAATAGTCATAAAGTGATACCCTTGCAACAAATTCCTTGCATGTTTCATTTCTAGCAGGGGGAACTGTCTGTGGTGACTTAGAGAGTGATGTTGCCTTAACCCTCCTCTTATGTTAGAATTCCGTTACTATCCATGATGTTAGGGTCAGTTTTGACCCGTGTTTTAAATCAGCCATAAAATACCCTCTGAATAATTATTTATCATCAAATTTGTTTCTTACCTCTTGGTTACCTTGTTAGGCTTCTTTATCCTTGAAAAGATTGGTTTTAATATTTTTGGTGTGACCCCTAGACCTTTCTTTTGATAGCATACCTCTCATTGTCAAATTGAAAAAATGGTAAAATAAAGTCAGCAACTCTGAAATGAATTTGTCCTATGTTTCTTCACTTTATTTAGAGAAGCAGACAAGCAGGAAAAGGGATAGGCCCCTCCCTAACTACAGCTCACAGGGTTGAGAGGGGATTGGCTGTCACTGTTACTAAGCAGAGAGAGTGTTTATGATTTCAGTTTTGGCACTTATTAGTGTCCTAAAATCCTATATTATAACTGGGTCAGAATTGACCCTAACACCATGAACGTCTTAATTTTCACCACAGTATTTTATAATTTAGTGAAAAGGATTATTTTTCTATTACATTGTTTAAATAGAGGTTCCTGACAAAGTAAAAAAATCTTGATGCAATAAACAAATTTATGTGATACTTATAGACATTCAAAACCTGAAAACGGGTCAGTTTTGACCCTAACACAAGAGGAGGGTCAAGCAATCTATTCAAACAAGAGATATGCTCTTGTTTGTTAATCCTTAACACTTTACAAACAGGCTTTGGTTTTACAGAGGGCAGCTTAATCCCCCTACCTTGAGACTTGCCCATCCTTCAAGCAATATTAGCAGATTATGCAAGTGGGTCTATGTGTTTCTGTGTGCAGTGCTATGCATGGAGTGGCCTGGAGGAGACACTGAAATAGCGCCTACAAAGCTGATTGACCACAACCGCGCTTCATTCTGCTTAAAGCAGAACACACAGAGGCAATACGCTATGCTGACTCTTTTGGCTCCCCACTTGCTTTTCTGTAAAATGGTTCTGTGTCTTGAGAGCCTCCAGAGACGAATAATATAACTACTTAGCAATTCTATTTGCATGCATCAAATTAAGCATTTATCCATTTAAAATTTAAAAAAAAATCATGTACATGAAATTGTTTTCTCTGAGTATGCTGAAGAGAGTTTCCTAAAGTATACTGACACTGTTTTACTCCTCTTCCCTACCTACCAAAACCAATACCCACAAGCTACGCTACCAGTGGTACTACTTGTGTGCACACATTTCCTGAATGCTCTCACAGCATTTGAGGCGTCTGTCCTAGTAGTGGGGGCAACCCAGGTGCAGTTTAGTACTTAAACAATTTAGTCACCTTGGGCCCCACCCCAACGACATAATACAGAATACGACAAGAAATAAGGGTGTCACTTCATTATATGATAGTTCTAAATAAGGACACATTCAACACAGTGGGGAGTGTTTGTTAATCCCCAAAAATACACCCTCATTTTATAATTACGTATCTAAACACTTCCCATAAATGTTCTTTTAAACTGTGTTCTTGTTCCTAATGATATTACAAATAGTTGTATTTAAGCCAAACCAGTGACACTTCCCTTTTTCTATGCAAGCCATTAATTATATACATAATGTAACACTGAATGTAAGTTTACTTGCAATAATTTTTTATTAAAGTAAAAAAAATAACAAGGAACAAAAAGAATACAGGTATCAATACAAAGGAAATAGGAGAGCCCCCGATAGGACTCAGGTAACAGAGATACAGCTAAACACCTTCTAAAACCAAGGGACATATATGACCAAAATGCTCCAGGTCGTAGGCCCCAGTAACCTCTTGACAGTGTCATAAGTGCAACATCGAAACTAGACATACAGCCTGGATATAATGAAGTCCAATCTGCCCAAGTCTTGAATTAAAGTACAATCAAGCAAGAGTAAAAGACGGCATATAGGGGGTCCCGACCTAAGGGAGGGGACCAGACAGGGAGGTAAGTACCCCTCTCAAGGGCTACCATGATATGACAAGCCGAAGACAGTGTTGATACCCGTAAGATAAAAGAAGAACTTTGAAAAGGAAAGTACAGGAAAGGGTAGAAGCCGGAGATGTGGAGAAATAACCATAATAAAAACCCTACTGCGAGGGAGGGAGATATGAACACCAGGGGTCCCAAATGGTATCAAACTCATTCTGTTTCGCCTGAAAGATGCTAACCAATTTTTCCTGAGCCATAATCCAGGAAATCTTCCGCTTTGCAGCTGCAAAGGAGATCGAGGGAGTCTTCCATGCCCTAGCTAATATGAGTTTAGCCCCTGGTAACATAAAATGATTTAATTTCTGGAGATTCTTCGGGCCCTTCACCAGGCCGCTATTAAGTAAGGCCAATTCAGGTGTCTTAGGAATAGCTAACCCCGTAACCTTGCGCATTATGTGAAAAACTTTGTTCCAGAATGCCCGTGTGCGGGGACATTCCCACCATATGTGGATAAGGGAGCCCTGGTGTCCACACTCACGGAAACATAATGGTGAGGTGCACGGAAACATTCTAGCCAATCGAACCGGTACGAAGTACCAACATGTAATCAGCTTGACATTAGCTTCTATTAATGATAGATTTAAAATACCTTTGAAAGCCCTCCTGAATATATTATAACAAACCTCCAGATCCCAAGAAACCTCAAGATCCCATTCCCACATGTGGGCATACTGGGGCTTCTCCGACATGTCGGACTGTGCCCCATAAATGAGCGAAATTCTGCCTCTCTGTCCACAGGCCTGGGAGCACCAACGTTCATAGCCTGTAGTGCAAGGGGAAGATTCCCATTTTCCCAGCAAGGACGTAAGGTAGTACCTGATTTGCTGTAGCCTAAATCTTTCCAATTGTGGCATGCCCAGTTTATTAAGGCAGTGGGAGACTCCCAGAGGGTCCTGGGGGGTAAGAAAGTGGCCAATTCGGAAAAAACCTTTGTTCGTCCACCATTGAAAAGCTTCAATGTTCTGTCCCGGAGGGAATTCAGGATTGTTAAATAAATGGGATAATGGTTTATGCACAGAGATAAGGGTAAAATGTTTATAAAGGGTATCACAGAGAGAAATAGAATGGGAAAGAGTGGGCGATAGTATGGGGGGTCTCCGACATGGCATGGACCTGACCAAATCAATAGTATAATTTGGAATCGCTTGCCTTTCCATATCCACCCAATCCGGTTTATTGCCCATGGCGTAGATGACAGAAAATTGCGCCAACTGAGCTGCCTGAAAGTAGTGCCACAATAATGGAACCCCCAGACCCCCCTGGAGACGACTCCTGAAGAGAACGCTCCTTGGGAGCCATGTCCCTTTCTTCCCCCATACAAAGTGAACAATTTTAGATTGAAATAATTGGATCGACTTTTTTGGTATTGGTATGGGGAGGGATCGGAAAAGATACAAAATCTTGGGAAGTATATTCATCTTGATAGAGTGTATCTGTCCCAGCCAAGAAATATTCCACTTGCTCCAATCTTCCATCTCTGCAGTGAGTTTTTTAAATAAAGGAGGATAGTTAACCACATAAATTTGATCAATGGATGCTGACAGATAAATGCCCAGATATGTAATATTGGGAAAGGGTCCGAGTAATGACCCTGTAATCTAAAATGAGCTGAGGGGTTAGAGTAAAGGGCCGAGAGAATGTGCAAAAATTTGGGGCCAAAACGCCATCTCTCCAGTACTTCAAAGATGTATGGCCATTCCACCGTATCAAAAGTCTTCTGAAGGTCCAGCGAGAGGAGGAAGCCTTCCTGGGACTTACCACCATCCCATCCAGACCGTAGAAGGGATATTATATCCACCGCCCTTTGGATTTGGTCTGGTCCCTGCCTCCCAGATATACAACCCACCTGATCCTTGTGGACATAGCGTCCTATAAATTTAGACAACCTGTTTGATAAGATTTTGGTGAGAATTTTCAAGTCATTGTTGATCAAAGATATCGGCCTATCATGTTTGACGTCAGCATCGTCCCTGCCAGGCTTCGAGATCACTGAGATGTACGCAGTATTAGAGTGAACGAGAGAGGTTTACCCTCCCTTAGAGAGTTAAAAAAATGGACCATGTATGGGGCTAGCAGGGGGCCAAATGTCTTATAGTAGCAAGATGAAAAGCCATCTGGGCCAGGGGCCGAAACCCTTCTTTAAGTCTTTTATTACACCTAAGACCTCCATTTCCGAAATTGGTGATTCCATATTAGCTCTATGGGCTTTGGAGAGATTGGGTAAGGGTATGTCATCCAGGAATTGTGATTCTCCCTGGCGGGGTGAGCTAAGTTTCGAAGTATAAAGATGGGAGTAAAATGCCTTAAATTCCCCCATAATAATTTGTGGCTTTTGCGACAGTACACCTGCTTTAGTGCAAAGTTTAGGGAATGCAAAGAACCGCGGATGGGGAGAAAGCTTGGCTGCCAATCTGGGACCTATTTTGTCATTATGAAAATAAAATTGGGCATTTGACCATCTGAGGCTCTTTTCCGCCTTAGTGGTGAGGGCCATATTGAGCGCTAGTCGGCTATCCTCCAAGTGTTGTTGAGAGTCTAACGTGGGTTTGCATCTATGCTTCCTAGACAACTCTTGAAATTGCAGTTCTAGCTTGGCTATATCGAGTTGGGTTTCTCGTTTCAGTTTGGAGGACAACTGGATGAGTTTCCCCCGGTTAACAGCCTTGTGGGCCGCCCAAAGGGTCTCAGACGAAGTGTCTCCCAAATCATTGAGTAGAAAAATTTCAGCTATATCCCTTTCCAGAAGAGAGCACAGCAAGGGGTTGCTAAGCAAGGATTTGTTTAGATGCTATTGAAACGTTTCATCTTGTACTTGGGCACCTTTGAGATGGAAAACCACCATGGAATGGTCAGACAGCGGGGAGTCTCTGATGAGTGCTCAGACCTCCAGAGGAGTATCCCTGGCAGACAAAAAGATGTGGTCTAGCAAATGTGCGGTGAGGAGCAGAAAAATGAGTGTATTCCTTTGAGGAAGGGTTGAGTTCCCCCCACAAATCAATTAGGCCATGAGAATTCACTTGCTTAGCAATGTTCAAATTGCACTTGGGGGGTTTCCGCTCACACGCCCGTTTGGGGCTGGATTTGTCAAGCAAACGATCCATAGCGGTGTTAGGGTCCCCGCCCAGAACAATCTTACTCACAAAGTGAGGGGAGAGGCTAGAGAACATAGACGCAAAAAATGTAGTCTTACTCGTGGTGGGGGCATAGTATGAAACAAAAATATACACGGAGCCCTCCACACCTCCAGAGTCCCTGACACTAAAAGAAACCTACCATTTGGGTCCCAAACCTCATTAGTGGGAGAGAACCCCAGTGATTTAGTAAAGAAAATACCTACTCCTTTGGTTTTGGTGTCCGCATTTGCCAAAAATAATTGGGGGTATTTGGGGTGGATGCATTTGGGGGAATAAGAGACAGGAAAGTGGGTTTCCTGAAGCAGGAGAACATCTAGCTTTTGAGAGTGGGCATATTGAAAATATTTCTGCTTCTTGATTGGGGAATTCAGGCCCAGTACGTTGTGAGTAGCAATCTTTAGGGGCACAAGAGAACGTCTGTTTACCATCATGTGAGCAGAGAGGTGGCAATCACTGTGGGAAACACTGACCTACCTGGTGTCATGAGAAGGAGAGGTAGTGCAACTCCAGCAAACACGGAGGGGAGCACAGAGGGGAGCCCCAGTATCCAAATGTCACTGTGAATAGACTCCATTCCGGCATCTAGGAAAAGCAAAAGAGACAGTGAGAGAAGAGGAAAGAGAAATAGAGAAGAGGAAGAGAGGGAGTGTCCAAAGAGCCCCTGAGTCAAAACAACCAGGGGAACCCCCTCCATCCCAGAACCCGGGAGGGGCCAGCCCTCTCCTGGGTAATGTGAGGAGAACATAGCCTGCACAATGGGCGGACCCATATTTAATCTCCTGTGGGGCACAACATCCCCGCACGAGATCAGATGGAGGCGCAAAACGAGTGCCCCATAACCAAACCAAACTCCAGAACATTTTTAAGCAACTAAACCCCACCCCTATGAGCCCTATCCAGTTCCAAGCGATGTTCAGGAATGTTAGGAATTAGTGTCGAAGTAAAGCGTTGTACCGCTGCAGATATCTTTAACCGATTCAGGGAGCCCCCTGATACGGAAATTATAATGCCTGGAACGATTTTCAAGATCATCAATTTTTGCAATGGCCGAATACAGGCGGTCCTGCAGATCTTGTATACGGTCTGTGTGCTGGTTGGTTCTGGAAATAGTGTGATCCAATTTTGATTCCATTGCCTCAATCCTAGATCCCAAATTTTGGAGATCAGCCTGGATGACATTGGTGATTTGTGAGGCTGTTTGAGATATGCCCTCAGAGAGCATCTTGGAAAAAGCAGACATCATGACAGAGCAGTCAGACCGCCCCGGTCGTAAGGGGCAGCAAAGCCTAGCCATAATGGATGCCAAGTACTAGCACGAGTTCCGGGATTGAGGTAGCCTGAGCGCAGGAGTGGGGTGCTGTACAGCACTTATCTTTTTTGCAGTCTATGAGGGTGCCTGGGGATGTTAGACCCGAAAAGGCTGACAAGGCAGGGCTGTGATGTAGGCCCCGCTCTGGGGTATGAAGCATGTTCCCCAGAGACTGCTCCAGGAGGGATTCCATGGATGTGGGGAATTGGGCGTTGGGGAGAGGTGTACTCACGGATGTCACACTGGGGGGAGATGGCTGGGCCCCCCACTGTGCTCTCCTCCATCCCCTCTGCTCCGTTCTCCCCTTCCTGCAACGATCCCGGCGCCATATTGGATAGGTGGGAGGCCTCGGCTCCGAACCCGGGAATGCGGTGATGTCACGCCGGACCAGCCCCAATGCCATAGGGGAGATCCTCCATGTCCCTGGGTTACAGCGGAGTGAGGTAGGGCTCGTTGCGGGTGTGGAAATGGCTAGGATTGAGTCGGATGTTGCGGGGCTTGACGGAGCTGCTCGGCTAGGCGTCCATACCCGAGCGCTCTGTGCATGCGCCTCCCACTGAATGAAAGTTTAAGGCAGTCTCCTATCGTTAGTTTAATAAAGCATTGCAAATACATGTAAATTAACTTCTGCATGAAATCCATATTCAGAAAGATCAATATCCTATCAATCTCCCCTTTGTTCCTTTGAAGAAGGAACACTAATACAAATCTAACTCATATTATTCATACCTGCTTCACCCTCCTTGATGTCATTCTTGAAATCATACACATAACAAATTTGATTGCAACATATATCAAAATTAGTAGATGACAAGATCTTACTTGTCTAGCAAAGTGTCCATGAAAGCTACAAGGGGAAGGGGACATGACAGTCTTTAGATGGATAAAAATAGTCCTCAGCAAAAATAGGAAAGAACACAAAAAAGGTCTCTCTTATATGGCTTGCGAATGTCCATAAATGTCCAGATGTCCACATTATTTCACTCCTTAAGTTCATTTCCTAACCTTCTACAACTCCTCCAACTTTGATTCTGTACCCACGTATGCATTTAGAAGGTTCTCCACTTCATCAAAACCTGCCTCTTGGTAAAGGTAATTACAGAACTTGACATTCACTGACAGACTGGCAGAGCAACAAAGCATCCTCTGGGCTAGATCTTCAGGCTGTCACCTCAGATCTCTCTTGTGGGTTGGTATCATGGCTCTTCCTCTAGGCTTTCCCTGGAACCTCCTTTAACCTTCAGCAATGAAGAGTGGCTTGATGGCTTGGCAAAGCTTTTGGACTCATGCTAGGACCTCCTGTGTGCCCTTAGAACATTAAGGATTTCCATGTACAAGATGTAGTCATTTCTTCAAATAGAGTATTCAGATAGGGGAATGAATAGGGGGTAATTTCTTCACATGAATGGGGCAGGGCGGTTACTCTCCAGTCAACATGAATAACCACAGAATCACCTAAACTACTAGGTAAAATTTTTAAACTTTTGGAGGTGTTAAAAATAATGTTCTGTCTTTCTAAGAATTCAAACATAAGTCCATAAGGCCATTAAGCATGTAGAGATAAAATGTTTCCTAGCAGCAGTTTCCATTACTAGACATATAAAGATTCAATATATATTTAACTGAACATCTTTCTCAAACCCAATATTGCAGCAGGAGTGGAACCAGGAGTCCCAAATCTGAATACTCTTCTTAGACACATACTCTGACTCAGAACTTAGTTTCCTAACTTTGCAATATCTCATAAGCAAAATAAAACTATAATAAATATAAGCACTATGACAGTTGAATTAAGTAAATATAGAAAAAGGTAGTCACTGTAAGATTGTTCTCAAACAAACTTCTTCACTAAGAAACATTAGCATATTAACACTTGCAAAACTTTATAGGTATTAGGCTTAATATTCAACTTTTCCTCCATAGGTAACAGATGGTGTAAAGCGTGTGTGTTGGCAACCAGGTGAGGAGTACAGACAAGTGTGTCTTGCCTACAGTCAAGCATGGATGTGGGAGTGTCATGGTCTGGTGCTGCATGAGTGCTGTCGGCACTGGGGGGCTACAGTTCATTAAGGGATCCGTGAATGCCAACATGTACTATGACATACTGAAGCAGAGCATGATCCCCTCCCTTCAGAGACTGGGCCACAGAGCAGTATTGCAACATGATAACAACCCCAAATACACCTCCAAGATTACCACTGCCTTGCTAAAGAAGCTGAGAGTAAAGGTGATGTCTCCAGACCTAAACCCTTTTGAGCATCTGTGGAGCATCGTCAAATGGAAGGTGGTGGAGCGCAAGGTCTCTAAAATCCACCAGCTCCGTGATGTCGTCATGGAGGAGTGGAAGAGGACTCCAGTGGCAAACTGTGAAGCTTTGGTGAACTCCATGCCCAAGAGGGTTAAGGCAGTTCTGGGAAATAAGGGAAATAAATTTTGACATTTTCACTTAGGGATGCACTCACTTTTCTTGCCAGCGGTTTAGACATGAATGGCTGTGTGTTGAGTTATTTGAGGGGACAGCAAATTTACACTGTTATACAAGCTGTACACTCACTACTTTGCATTGTAGCATAGTGTCATTTCTTCAGTGTTGTCACATGAAAAGATATAATAAAATATTTACAAAAATGTGAGGAGTGTACTCACTTTTGTGAGATACTGTATATATACACATTTATACACATATATACACATATCTAAAAAGAGAAAAATAACCGCGCTAAAGTGAATAATATATAAAGAGCAGCGACTTCAAGTGCGACCACACCCTCAAATAATGTATAGAAAAATAAGCCGCGCTGCGTGAAGTGGGTAAACAAAAAATTAATGTCCAAACAAAAATCAATGTCCCATATAACAACTTGATTGACGCTGAAAGCATAGATCACACTCCACGGTCTCTGTAGGAAATGTGCTTACCGGATAGCCACTAAAAGTCTGCAAATTCATATGCTGAGATATAGTCACAGATCCGGGAGATGGGAGTTGTCAGAGTCCTCAGCGAATATTGTGAATAATATGCAAAAGAAAAAACTTACATAGTGTGATACCGTAATTTATATAAAGTTTCCACCACCAATAAGGAAACCCTATCAATCGTGCAGCAGCTCACCAAATGAATAATGAGTAAAACGTGAATAGCCCAGTGTAAAGAGAGGAATGTGGAACAAACCACCACCAATTGTGAAGCCTCTTACCGAAAAATAAGTCAAATGAGCAAATAGGTAAATCCAGATCGCCAAGAAACCAGAAACGTCACTCAAAAGCCCTATTGGCCTCTTACCAGATGACAAATAATCCAAGCAGTAGATCTAATAACGCTTTCCCATCATACCTGAAGCTCCGGGACCAACAGCATCAATGGTGTTAACTGCCAATAATCACAATATAGCCTTCGTTCGGGTCAGTCATTTTCTGTGGCAGTGTTTGACTAGCAGTGCAGACTGCAGGAAGGATCCAGCACTAGACTACCAGCAGACTTTCACAACCCCACTATTTACTTTCTGCTGCCAGAATGTCTCTTCTTAGACACATACTCTGACTCAGAACTTAGTTTCCTAACTTTGCAATATCTCATAAGCAAAATAAAACTATAATAAATATAAGCACTATGACAGTTGAATTAAGTAAATATAGAAAAAGGTAGTCACTGTAAGATTGTTCTCAAACAAACTTCTTCACTAAGAAACATTAGCATATTAACACTTGCAAAACTTTATAGGTATTAGGCTTAATATTCAACTTTCCTCCATAGGTAACAGGGGTTAGCAACATTTTACTCCCACAATAAGAGAACACAATATATTTCATGAAGTAAACACCTGTTTGTTTAAATTTTTAAAACATACACAGAAAACCCTTGTCTTAGGTATTTAACTGATTAAATGGTAAATCTTGTGCATTCATTGAACATAACCCAAATTAACACTGTTATATTATTATATTGTCTTGATTCTTAGAAGTGTGCTAGCTGCACACTTGGTAACAGGCAAGTAGCAGAGGTACAGAATTGGATCCAGAGAAGATTTAGGGCAAAGCCAAGGTTGGTATCAGGCGACCAGAGAGGGCACCGGAACAGTAGGCAAAAAGCAAAGTCAGGTCACAAGCAAGGTCAGTAATAAGGTATCAGAAACGTCGAACAGGCTGGATATACACAGGAACAAGCACATAATCAGGTCACAGACAGTAGAAGCTGACGATCACTCAGCAATCTTCTGGTCTATGGAGCCAGTTTAAATAGACAAGAGGGTGCCAAGTATTCAAGCACACTCATGCTAATGTGCATGCGCATGTGCACAGATATGTAAGCGAGTCAGGAATGTCTAGTTGTCACTCGAGAATTCTTTTGCACATGCACATGAGTCAGAGAACCTCTATGTAGGGGTAAACCTATGCGCTACCAAATAGAGAGAAGGAAACGGAAATAAGGAGGTGACAGAGGTGGAATGGAGCACCAGAAATCCGCAGCTAATTCTGTAGTGTCACCTCATACAACAAATGTAAAAAAGGAAGTAGAGAATCAGCGCAGAATAAAAATCACTTGAGATAAGGTTATGTGATTGACTTCTTTGAAGAAGTGCAATATTTGATCATATCAATCACATAACCTTATCTCAAGTGATTTTTATTCTGCGCTGATTCTCTACTTCCTTTTTTTACATCAGAGAACCTCCAGTTGTCACAAGAGAATCTTTATTAGCAAGTGCACGTCTTTGTGCATGATGCATACGATTTCCCAGACAGGACTGTGGGAACCAATGTTTCAGTTTGACAGGGGTTGCATGCCGATGTGATATACAGTATCTCATAAAAGTGAGTACACCCCTCACATTTTTGTAAATATTTTATTATATATTTTCATGTAACAACACTGAAGAAATGACACTTTGCTACAATGTAAAGTACTGAGTGTACAGCTTGTATAACAGTGTAAATTTGCTGTCCCCTCAAAATAACTCAACACACAGCAATTATTGTCTAAACCACTGGCAACAAAAGTGAGTACACCCCTAAATGAAAATGTCCAAATTGGGCCCAAAGTGTCAATATTTTGTGTGGCCACCATTATTTTCCAGCACTGTCTTAACCCTTTTGGGCATGGAGTTCACCAGAGCTTCACAGGTTGCCACTGGAGTCCTCTTCCACTCCTCCATGTCGACATCATGGAGCTAGTGGATGTTAGAGACCTTGCACTCCTCCACCTTCCGTTTTTAGGATGCCCCACAGATGCTCAATAGGGTTTAGGTCTGACATGCTTGGCCAGTCCATAACCTTTAACCTCAGCCTCTTTAGGAAAACAGTGGTCATTTTGGAGGTGTGTTTGGGGTTGTTATCATGTTGGAATAAAGCCCTGTGGCCCAGTCTCTGAAGAGAGAGGATCATGCTCTGCTTCAGTATGTCACAGTACATGTTGGCATTTATGGTTACCCCAATGAACTGTAGCTCCCCAGTGCGGTAGCACTCATGCAGCCCCAGACCATAATACCCTCCCGCCACCATGCTTGACTATAGGCAAGACATACTTGTCTTTGTACTTCTCACCCGGTTGCTGTCATACATGCTTTACACCATATGAACCAAATAAGTTTATCTTGGTGTCATCAGAACACAGGACATGGTCGACCATGGCAAGGTCTGTTCTGAGTGGAACCTGTCTTGTTTAACCACTGTATGGTCTTGGCCACTGTGTTGCAGCTAAGTTTCAGGGCCTTGGCAATCTTCTTATAGCCTAGGCCATCTTTATGTAGAGCAACAATTCTTTTTTTTCAGATCCTCAGATACATTTTTGCCATGAGGTAACATATTGAAATTCCAGTGACCAGTATGAGGGACTGAGAGCGATAACACCAAATTTAGCACACCTGCTCCCCATTCACACCTAAGACCTTGTAACACTAATGAGTCACCTGACACCAGGGAGGGAAAATGGCTAATTGGGCCCAATTTGGACATTTTTAATTAGGGGTGTACTCACTTTTGTCGCCAGTGGACATTAGACATTAATGGCTGTGTGTTGAGTTATTTTGAGGGGACAGCAAATTTTCACTGTTATACAAGCTGTAAACTCACTACTTTACATTGTAGCAAAGTGTCATTTCTTTAGTGTTGTCACATGAAAAGATATAACAAAATATTTACAAAAATGTGAGGGGTGTACTCACTTTTGTGAGATATTGTATATATATATATATATATATATATATATACAGTATCTCACAAAAGTGAGTACACCCATAACATTTTTTGTAAATAGCTTATTATATCTTTTCATGTGAGAACACTGAAGAAATGACACTTTGCTACAATGTAAAGTAGTGAGTGTACAGCTTGTATAACCGTGTAAATTTGCTGTTCCCTCAAAATAACTCAAAACACAGCCATTAATGTCTAAACCGCTGGCAACAATAGCGAATACACCCCTAAGTGAAAATGTCCAATTTGGGCTCAATTACCCATTTTCACTTCCCGGTGTCATGTGACTCGTTAGTGTTACAAGGTCTCAGGTGTGCATGGGGAGTAGGTGTGGTAAATTTGGTGTCATCACTCTCATTGGCACCTCATGGCAAAGAACTCTCTGAGGATCTGAAAAAAAGAATTGTCAACACCCTAAAACTGAGCTGCAGCATGGTGGCCAAGACCATACAGCGGTTTAACAGGACAGGTTCCACTCAGAACAGGCCTCGCCATGGTCAACCAAAGAAGTTGAGTGCATGTGCTTAGCGTCATATCCAGAGGTTGTCTTTGGGAAATAGATGCATGAGTGTTGTCAGCATTGCGGCAGAGGTTGAAGGGGTAGGGGGTCAACCTGTCAGTGCTCAGACCATACGCCGCATGCTGCATCAAATTGGTCTGCATGGCTGTCATCCCAGAAGCAAGCCTCTTCTAAAGATGATGCACAAGAAAGCCCGCAAACAGTTTGCTGAAGACAAACAGACTAAGGACATGGATTACAGGACCAAGATAAACTTATTTGGTTCAGATGGTGTAAAGCGTGTGTGTTGGCAACCAGGTGAGGAGTACAGACAAGTGTGTCTTGCCTACAGTCAAGCATGGATGTGGGAGTGTCATGGTCTGGTGCTGCATGAGTGCTGTCGGCACTGGGGGGCTACAGTTCATTAAGGGATCCGTGAATGCCAACATGTACTATGACATACTGAAGCAGAGCATGATCCCCTCCCTTCAGAGACTGGGCCACAGAGCAGTATTGCAACATGATAACAACCCCAAATACACCTCCAAGATTACCACTGCCTTGCTAAAGAAGCTGAGAGTAAAGGTGATGTCTCCAGACCTAAACCCTTTTGAGCATCTGTGGAGCATCGTCAAATGGAAGGTGGTGGAGCGCAAGGTCTCTAAAATCCACCAGCTCCGTGATGTCGTCATGGAGGAGTGGAAGAGGACTCCAGTGGCAAACTGTGAAGCTTTGGTGAACTCCATGCCCAAGAGGGTTAAGGCAGTTCTGGGAAATAAGGGAAATAAATTTTGACATTTTCACTTAGGGATGCACTCACTTTTCTTGCCAGCGGTTTAGACATGAATGGCTGTGTGTTGAGTTATTTGAGGGGACAGCAAATTTACACTGTTATACAAGCTGTACACTCACTACTTTGCATTGTAGCATAGTGTCATTTCTTCAGTGTTGTCACATGAAAAGATATAATAAAATATTTACAAAAATGTGAGGAGTGTACTCACTTTTGTGAGATACTGTATATATACACATTTATACACATATATACACATATCTAAAAAGAGAAAAATAACCGCGCTAAAGTGAATAATATATAAAGAGCAGCGACTTCAAGTGCGACCACACCCTCAAATAATGTATAGAAAAATAAGCCGCGCTGCGTGAAGTGGGTAAACAAAAAATTAATGTCCAAACAAAAATCAATGTCCCATATAACAACTTGATTGACGCTGAAAGCATAGATCACACTCCACGGTCTCTGTAGGAAATGTGCTTACCGGATAGCCACTAAAAGTCTGCAAATTCATATGCTGAGATATAGTCACAGATCCGGGAGATGGGAGTTGTCAGAGTCCTCAGCGAATATTGTGAATAATATGCAAAAGAAAAAACTTACATAGTGTGATACCGTAATTTATATAAAGTTTCCACCACCAATAAGGAAACCCTATCAATCGTGCAGCAGCTCACCAAATGAATAATGAGTAAAACGTGAATAGCCCAGTGTAAAGAGAGGAATGTGGAACAAACCACCACCAATTGTGAAGCCTCTTACCGAAAAATAAGTCAAATGAGCAAATAGGTAAATCCAGATCGCCAAGAAACCAGAAACGTCACTCAAAAGCCCTATTGGCCTCTTACCAGATGACAAATAATCCAAGCAGTAGATCTAATAACGCTTTCCCATCATACCTGAAGCTCCGGGACCAACAGCATCAATGGTGTTAACTGCCAATAATCACAATATAGCCTTCGTTCGGGTCAGTCATTTTCTGTGGCAGTGTTTGACTAGCAGTGCAGACTGCAGGAAGGATCCAGCACTAGACTACCAGCAGACTTTCACAACCCCACTATTTACTTTCTGCTGCCAGAATGTCTCTTCTTAGACACATACTCTGACTCAGAACTTAGTTTCCTAACTTTGCAATATCTCATAAGCAAAATAAAACTATAATAAATATAAGCACTATGACAGTTGAATTAAGTAAATATAGAAAAAGGTAGTCACTGTAAGATTGTTCTCAAACAAACTTCTTCACTAAGAAACATTAGCATATTAACACTTGCAAAACTTTATAGGTATTAGGCTTAATATTCAACTTTCCTCCATAGGTAACAGGGGTTAGCAACATTTTACTCCCACAATAAGAGAACACAATATATTTCATGAAGTAAACACCTGTTTGTTTAAATTTTTAAAACATACACAGAAAACCCTTGTCTTAGGTATTTAACTGATTAAATGGTAAATCTTGTGCATTCATTGAACATAACCCAAATTAACACTGTTATATTATTATATTGTCTTGATTCTTAGAAGTGTGCTAGCTGCACACTTGGTAACAGGCAAGTAGCAGAGGTACAGAATTGGATCCAGAGAAGATTTAGGGCAAAGCCAAGGTTGGTATCAGGCGACCAGAGAGGGCACCGGAACAGTAGGCAAAAAGCAAAGTCAGGTCACAAGCAAGGTCAGTAATAAGGTATCAGAAACGTCGAACAGGCTGGATATACACAGGAACAAGCACATAATCAGGTCACAGACAGTAGAAGCTGACGATCACTCAGCAATCTTCTGGTCTATGGAGCCAGTTTAAATAGACAAGAGGGTGCCAAGTATTCAAGCACACTCATGCTAATGTGCATGCGCATGTGCACAGATATGTAAGCGAGTCAGGAATGTCTAGTTGTCACTCGAGAATTCTTTTGCACATGCACATGAGTCAGAGAACCTCTATGTAGGGGTAAACCTATGCGCTACCAAATAGAGAGAAGGAAACGGAAATAAGGAGGTGACAGAGGTGGAATGGAGCACCAGAAATCCGCAGCTAATTCTGTAGTGTCACCTCATACAACAAATGTAAAAAAGGAAGTAGAGAATCAGCGCAGAATAAAAATCACTTGAGATAAGGTTATGTGATTGACTTCTTTGAAGAAGTGCAATATTTGATCATATCAATCACATAACCTTATCTCAAGTGATTTTTATTCTGCGCTGATTCTCTACTTCCTTTTTTTACATCAGAGAACCTCCAGTTGTCACAAGAGAATCTTTATTAGCAAGTGCACGTCTT
Source organism: Pelophylax lessonae (assembly GCF_965119305.1). Classification (NCBI taxonomy): domain Eukaryota; kingdom Metazoa; phylum Chordata; class Amphibia; order Anura; family Ranidae; genus Pelophylax; species Pelophylax lessonae. The sequence continues at coordinate 103,025,216 of NC_138777.1, read as the reverse complement.
TGTGCATGATGCATACGATTTCCCAGACAGGACTGTGGGAACCAATGTTTCAGTTTGACAGGGGTTGCATGCCGATGTGATATACAGTATCTCATAAAAGTGAGTACACCCCTCACATTTTTGTAAATATTTTATTATATATTTTCATGTAACAACACTGAAGAAATGACACTTTGCTACAATGTAAAGTACTGAGTGTACAGCTTGTATAACAGTGTAAATTTGCTGTCCCCTCAAAATAACTCAACACACAGCAATTATTGTCTAAACCACTGGCAACAAAAGTGAGTACACCCCTAAATGAAAATGTCCAAATTGGGCCCAAAGTGTCAATATTTTGTGTGGCCACCATTATTTTCCAGCACTGTCTTAACCCTTTTGGGCATGGAGTTCACCAGAGCTTCACAGGTTGCCACTGGAGTCCTCTTCCACTCCTCCATGTCGACATCATGGAGCTAGTGGATGTTAGAGACCTTGCACTCCTCCACCTTCCGTTTTTAGGATGCCCCACAGATGCTCAATAGGGTTTAGGTCTGACATGCTTGGCCAGTCCATAACCTTTAACCTCAGCCTCTTTAGGAAAACAGTGGTCATTTTGGAGGTGTGTTTGGGGTTGTTATCATGTTGGAATAAAGCCCTGTGGCCCAGTCTCTGAAGAGAGAGGATCATGCTCTGCTTCAGTATGTCACAGTACATGTTGGCATTTATGGTTACCCCAATGAACTGTAGCTCCCCAGTGCGGTAGCACTCATGCAGCCCCAGACCATAATACCCTCCCGCCACCATGCTTGACTATAGGCAAGACATACTTGTCTTTGTACTTCTCACCCGGTTGCTGTCATACATGCTTTACACCATATGAACCAAATAAGTTTATCTTGGTGTCATCAGAACACAGGACATGGTCGACCATGGCAAGGTCTGTTCTGAGTGGAACCTGTCTTGTTTAACCACTGTATGGTCTTGGCCACTGTGTTGCAGCTAAGTTTCAGGGCCTTGGCAATCTTCTTATAGCCTAGGCCATCTTTATGTAGAGCAACAATTCTTTTTTTTCAGATCCTCAGATACATTTTTGCCATGAGGTAACATATTGAAATTCCAGTGACCAGTATGAGGGACTGAGAGCGATAACACCAAATTTAGCACACCTGCTCCCCATTCACACCTAAGACCTTGTAACACTAATGAGTCACCTGACACCAGGGAGGGAAAATGGCTAATTGGGCCCAATTTGGACATTTTTAATTAGGGGTGTACTCACTTTTGTCGCCAGTGGACATTAGACATTAATGGCTGTGTGTTGAGTTATTTTGAGGGGACAGCAAATTTTCACTGTTATACAAGCTGTAAACTCACTACTTTACATTGTAGCAAAGTGTCATTTCTTTAGTGTTGTCACATGAAAAGATATAACAAAATATTTACAAAAATGTGAGGGGTGTACTCACTTTTGTGAGATATTGTATATATATATATATATATATATATATATATATACAGTATCTCACAAAAGTGAGTACACCCATAACATTTTTTGTAAATAGCTTATTATATCTTTTCATGTGAGAACACTGAAGAAATGACACTTTGCTACAATGTAAAGTAGTGAGTGTACAGCTTGTATAACCGTGTAAATTTGCTGTTCCCTCAAAATAACTCAAAACACAGCCATTAATGTCTAAACCGCTGGCAACAATAGCGAATACACCCCTAAGTGAAAATGTCCAATTTGGGCTCAATTACCCATTTTCACTTCCCGGTGTCATGTGACTCGTTAGTGTTACAAGGTCTCAGGTGTGCATGGGGAGTAGGTGTGGTAAATTTGGTGTCATCACTCTCATTGGCACCTCATGGCAAAGAACTCTCTGAGGATCTGAAAAAAAGAATTGTCAACACCCTAAAACTGAGCTGCAGCATGGTGGCCAAGACCATACAGCGGTTTAACAGGACAGGTTCCACTCAGAACAGGCCTCGCCATGGTCAACCAAAGAAGTTGAGTGCATGTGCTTAGTGTCATATCCAGAGGTTGTCTTTGGGAAATAGATGCATGAGTGTTGTCAGCATTGCGGCAGAGGTTGAAGGGGTAGGGGGTCAACCTGTCAGTGCTCAGACCATACGCCGCATGCTGCATCAAATTGGTCTGCATGGCTGTCATCCCAGAAGCAAGCCTCTTCTAAAGATGATGCACAAGAAAGCCCGCAAACAGTTTGCTGAAGACAAACAGACTAAGGACATGGATTACAGGACCAAGATAAACTTATTTGGTTCAGATGGTGTAAAGCGTGTGTGTTGGCAACCAGGTGAGGAGTACAGACAAGTGTGTCTTGCCTACAGTCAAGCATGGATGTGGGAGTGTCATGGTCTGGTGCTGCATGAGTGCTGTCGGCACTGGGGGGCTACAGTTCATTAAGGGATCCGTGAATGCCAACATGTACTATGACATACTGAAGCAGAGCATGATCCCCTCCCTTCAGAGACTGGGCCACAGAGCAGTATTGCAACATGATAACAACCCCAAATACACCTCCAAGATTACCACTGCCTTGCTAAAGAAGCTGAGAGTAAAGGTGATGTCTCCAGACCTAAACCCTTTTGAGCATCTGTGGAGCATCGTCAAATGGAAGGTGGTGGAGCGCAAGGTCTCTAAAATCCACCAGCTCCGTGATGTCGTCATGGAGGAGTGGAAGAGGACTCCAGTGGCAAACTGTGAAGCTTTGGTGAACTCCATGCCCAAGAGGGTTAAGGCAGTTCTGGGAAATAAGGGAAATAAATTTTGACATTTTCACTTAGGGATGCACTCACTTTTCTTGCCAGCGGTTTAGACATGAATGGCTGTGTGTTGAGTTATTTGAGGGGACAGCAAATTTACACTGTTATACAAGCTGTACACTCACTACTTTGCATTGTAGCATAGTGTCATTTCTTCAGTGTTGTCACATGAAAAGATATAATAAAATATTTACAAAAATGTGAGGAGTGTACTCACTTTTGTGAGATACTGTATATATACACATTTATACACATATATACACATATCTAAAAAGAGAAAAATAACCGCGCTAAAGTGAATAATATATAAAGAGCAGCGACTTCAAGTGCGACCACACCCTCAAATAATGTATAGAAAAATAAGCCGCGCTGCGTGAAGTGGGTAAACAAAAAATTAATGTCCAAACAAAAATCAATGTCCCATATAACAACTTGATTGACGCTGAAAGCATAGATCACACTCCACGGTCTCTGTAGGAAATGTGCTTACCGGATAGCCACTAAAAGTCTGCAAATTCATATGCTGAGATATAGTCACAGATTCGGGAGATGGGAGTTGTCAGAGTCCTCAGCGAATATTGTGAATAATATGCAAAACAAAAAACTTACATAGTGTGATACCGTAATTTATATAAAGTTTCCACCACCAATAAGGAAACCCTATCAATCGTGCAGCAGCTCACCAAATGAATAATGAGTAAAACGTGAATAGCCCAGTGTAAAGAGAGGAATGTGGAACAAACCACCACCAATTGTGAAGCCTCTTACCGAAAAATAAGTCAAATGAGCAAATAGGTAAATCCAGATCGCCAAGAAACCAGAAACGTCACTCAAAAGCCCTATTGGCCTCTTACCAGATGACAAATAATCCAAGCAGTAGATCTAATAACGCTTTCCCATCATACCTGAAGCTCCGGGACCAACAGCATCAATGGTGTTAACTGCCAATAATCACAATATAGCCTTCGTTCGGGTCAGTCATTTTCTGTGGCAGTGTTTGACTAGCAGTGCAGACTGCAGGAAGGATCCAGCACTAGACTACCAGCAGACTTTCACAACCCCACTATTTACTTTCTGCTGCCAGAATGTCTCTTGTAATCCTCTTCCTTATTGGCTGCTCTGGAAAGCTCCAGCCTCCTTCGTTTCCGGAGAAGCGGAAACGAAGGAGGCTGGAGCTTTCCAGAGCAGCCAATAAGGAAGAGGATTACAAGAGACATTCTGGCAGCAGAAAGTAAATAGTGGGGTTGTGAAAGTTTGCTGGTAGTCTAGTGCTGGATCCTTCCTGCAGTCTGCACTGCTAGTCAAACACTGCCACAGAAAATGACTGACCCGAACGAAGGCTATATTGTGATTATTGGCAGTTAACACCATTGATGCTGTTGGTCCCGGAGCTTCACGTATGATGGGAAAGCGTTATTAGATCTACTGCTTGGATTATTTGTCATCTGGTAAGAGGCCAATAGGGCTTTTGAGTGACGTTTCTGGTTTCTTGGCGATCTGGATTTACCTATTTGCTCATTTGACTTATTTTTCGGTAAGAGGCTTCACAATTGGTGGTGGTTTGTTCCACATTCCTCTCTTTACACTGGGCTATTCACGTTTTACTCATTATTCATTTGGTGAGCTGCTGCACGATTGATAGGGTTTCCTTATTGGTGGTGGAAACTTTATATAAATTACGGTATCACACTATGTAAGTTTTTTCTTTTGCATATTATTCACAATATTCGCTGAGGACTCTGACAACTCCCATCTCCCGGATCTGTGACTATATCTCAGCATATGAATTTGCAGACTTTTAGTGGCTATCCGGTAAGCACATTTCCTACAGAGACCGTGGAGTGTGATCTATGCTTTCAGTGTCAATCAAGTTGTTATATGGGACATTGATTTTTGTTTGGACATTAATTTTTTGTTTACCCACTTCACGCAGCGCGGCTTATTTTTCTATACACATATCTAACATCTAACATCCACCAGTTCCGTGATGTCAACATGTAGGAGTGGAAGAGGACTCCACTGGCAACCTGTGAAGCTCTGGTGAACTCCATGCCCAAGAGGGTTAAGACAGTGCTGGAAAATAATGGTGGCCACACAAAATATTGACACTTTGGGCCCAATTTTGACATTTCGTTTAGGGGTGTACTCACTTTTGTTGCCAGTGGTTTACACAATAATGGCTGTGTGTTGAGTTATTTTGAGGGGACAGCAAATTTACACTGTTATACAAGCTGTACACTCACCACTTTACATTATATCAAAGTGTAATTTCTTCAGTGTTGTCACATGAAAATATATAATAAAATATTTACAAAAATGTGAAGGGGGAACTCACTTTTGTGAGATACTGTATGTTTATATGAAGATTCCTGGAAGCAGGTGCTAAAGGAGCATTCATGTGCAAAGATACATGCATGCTGCCATTGTTTATCTTAAAATGTTGTATTTAGAATGGATTCCCAAAGTGCTCTAAATTTAACCAGGCCTAAAGTGTGTGAAATTTGTAGCCAAGTATATACCATCGAAATGGTCAATGCAGTTGTATTACCCTTAAGGCAAATAGATTTGAAAGGGGTCAGAGGTCTCAGCAAGGAATGTTTTTGTGCTTTAGTGAAAATGTAACTATACTGTATATCTGATGGTACATCCAATTCGCCATAGCCTGATCCCCCAATTCTGCTGCCAGACCAGCATGCAATTTTAATTTGCCCTCTTGTACACAATGTGTAACCATTAAGGGTGTGTGTTCATTCAGATGCAGTTTAGCTGAAGAAGACACCCCTGGTGGAAAGTCTGATTTAGATCCCAGTGGGGTTAAAGGACCAGGTGAAGTGGACAAGTCAGAGTCCTATAAGAGTCCATTATTGAGCTCAGTGTCTGGGAGATTTTAGGAGGTGGTGTCACTGTTCTACACTACCAGAAAAGATAATGTGAAGGGTCACACAACAATATTCAGGGGAGTTAAAAAATTTGTTAGAAGGTTTTATTTTTAACTTGTGATTCTGAATTGGTGAGAATATTGACTTAAAGCCCCAGAGAATCCAAATGGGTGGTAGTATTGGCGTTGTAAAGCCCCAGAGATGGTCTTTAAGCAAATACACTTCTGCAAAAAGGAAGCCACAGAAAAAATGACATATGTTGGTGACCTAACCTACTCAATAGAAAGGCTTTGAATGAAATTCCCCTTAAATTTAGTCACTTGTGATTTACAAAACCCTGCCACACAGATAGAGAAGATCCCCTTATGGCCTTCTAGTTTAGCTTTGATGTTACCTGGATTGTCCACCTGCTAACTGGACTGAGCTTAATGATGCTGACTCATTATCCAATGAGCAGGCTGGCAGCAGAGAGTTAACATAAATTGCTTTACTGTGCAGTGTGTTAGAGATATATTGCCCATGAGATTTGTCACAGAGAATTACAAATCAATTGGCAGGCAAAACAGTAAACATATTACTGTGTCAACTGCATGTTTAGCTGTTTTCCTGGAGGTCCAGTTTGGGTAAAATGAGATGGTTTGAAATGATAGAATAGGAATTAGATAGAATAATAATAAATATATTATTTGATGTACTATAAAATACTAAACGGTTTACTGATACAATATTATTTTTTAAATTGAGTATCATCTCTTAAATGGCCACAAAATACTAATTTTGAAACATGTCATATAGCATTCATGCAGAATCCCCAGCCTGTTCAGAATAGCCAAGAAAATGATATGCTTTACTTAAGAAAAACTCCTATAAACACATTTCCTCCAGGCAACATAACATTTATTAATTTATTCATGAGCAGAGCATGTAATCTAGCAAAGTTCTCTTGTAGTCCTTTGTGAAATTAATGTCTTATAGTACATTTCGACCCCATTTTTAACTGTGCCTTTGAGCAAACAACATTTTTCCTGTATCTTCCCAGCAGAATTAATTGCATTGAGACTCTAGAATAAAATGTATTTTATCATAAAAAGAACTAATGACACAAATCAAATCTAGCATTGCCCCATACAAGATATGCTAGAAAAGTAGTACAAGGAAATATAATTGAAGAAACTGTGTACTTTCTGTATATCTGTATTCTACATCACAATATGTTTTTTACATACTGTATATTATTTTTTTTTTAAATGGATAGTTTTTGGTTTCTTTTTTTTTGCATTTACTAGAAAATGATTAAATTTAATACATCATAATTCTTCTTCAAATTGTTTTTGTGCTTTTTACATTTTTTTCAGTATTTTAAGATATGCCCAGGGGGGAAATGGCTTTTCAACACATATAATCAAAGCCAGACATTTCACTTAAACTGTACTGTATGTTTAAGGAGTTATAGGTCGCTGGTCAGAATGATGAAATTAGATTTTAGCAGAACACATCCTGACCTTTCTTTAAGGCAGAACTGTTTACTTTATAATGTAGAGCAATGTGAGCAAATTGCGTACTTGAAACTAAAGCAAAGGTTAAGCATATTTGGTCATATAAAGCAAGCTTTTTTTTTTTTTGTTTAGTTTTATTTATATTCATATTAATATTTATTTCATAAAAAAACATTAGAATAAAGAAATAAAATAAAAGAGAGAAGACAATGTTACAGTCTGGTGAACTGCAAATTCTACTATCTAATCTTAGATATAGAATCTATCTTTGTATTTACATCCCTTTCTGGGAATCAGGAAAGGTATTAATTAAAAAAAAAAGAGAGGTACACAGGGAAAAGTGTGCTTTGCAAAAAAGTTATGTATATTTTTTCTTTTAATTTGTTCTTCTTCTGGGGACACTTGGTAAATGAGAAACCGATTATAAAAATAACATGTATTTCTCCTTTGGAGCTGAATCAAAGTAGCACTAGAAGCAGGGAAAAAAATGATAAAGATGGTAACATTTCTTCTTTCTTTGGGGGGTTACGAGAAAGGAGATAACATAGAGGTAGAATGAGCAACAGTTAATGGAAGGAAAGGAAATGTGTACAGAGCTCTTAGCACAATATCCATTCCAAAAGTTACGACGCTTGTGCTATTATTTAACATTACATGCTTTCCATTGCAAAAGCCATCATACTTGCACTATTATTTCCCATTACAAGAAGTCCTTTAAAGGCAGCAAGAATGTGTCCAACTATTTTTTGCCATAAACACATGTAAAACACAGACCAGGAAGAGATCTATTGAGTATTTATTTAAAGTCCCACAAATTAAAATGCACACTCACATTGAATATGCTTGAGCCTGGCACTCAGATTAAGTTGTGTAGCCTCTGGAGATAGAGGACCTACTCCAAGGAACCAGAGTGCATTCTACTATGAGTGGAAGTGACATCATGTCCTAAGGCTCTGCCCCAGAAAATACTAACAGTGGATCGTGCACTGGCACCTGGGAGGATTGCGGAGCAGCAGCAATCCCTCTGGAGGCTACACAAGTCCAAGTGCCAGGCTCAGGCAAATATTAATGTGAGTGTACATTTTTATTTGCAGGATTTTAATTTTAATTGTAATAAAGGGTTTTACACAATGGATCTTTTCCCGAACTGTTTTTATGGTGGAGTGAGACAGAAAATAGTTGGATACATTCTTGTGGTTCCCCACTGGTCTATCTGTTTATGAGACCCCTAGTAACAGTTATAAGGCCAGATTCAGAAGAATAAATTGTCGAGGAGGAGGAGGGGCCTGTTAATGGCGCCCGAGAGGAGACTCACCTAACCCCTGGAGAGCACCTCTCCGGGATGCAGAGAAGAGTCGAAATCCTTCCTGCCTTACCTACCCGCTAGATCCCGCCGAACCTTCACTGAGAACCCTGCTGGTCAGGCTGCCCGAGCCATGAGTCAGCGCCAGACCTGCCGGAGGATCCTGTTGGGGACGCGCAGGGGAGCCTGGAGTGAGAGGAGAGGAGAAGCCGCGGACGCCAGGAAGCGGTGTGTGAGGCCGGTGCACGGCTCTCGGAAGATTGATGCAGACAGGCTTTCTCCCCCCTGCAACGTGTGATTCAGAGATCCCCGGCTGAAACCTACAACCGCAGTGGACAAGTGACGAGCCTCAGGGGGGTGGGACTGGTGAAAGGGGTGGTGCCCCCCCCCTTTATCTTTCTTCTCTTTACAAATATAGAATTTGTGATGCCATTTAAATAGAAATGTAAACATGACTGCCATAATTTGTTATGGACTGCTATAAACTGTGCTATAAACTGTGGACAAATTGTTGACTCAATTACTGGACGAAATGGTTTTGAGGGGAAGCTACTTGTGTTGTAATGCCACAGTGACAAGACTAGTGTTTGCACCGCCGAAAAGGGAGGGTGGAGCTGGAGCCTTGAGATTGATGGGTTATGGAGTATAAATAAAAGACCAAAGGAGAGAGATTGTGCAGCTGACAGATATATATACAATTGACAACTGAGTCTACCATTGAATACACTTGAATAAACTTGAGGATTGAAATGAGAAAAGTGGAATTAAAGCTAAGGACACTATAAAGTATATAAACCACACTGGGGGATGGTTAAAGGGAGTGATTACTCCAAAGGATCTGTAGGTATAAAACAACAGTAAACAGTGGGGAAGATAGTGAACTGCATCCAGAAATAAAAATTGAGAACTGAAACACACACATTAGGCATTGCTACACCTAAGTGTAAATGAATTGAAAAAATGATTGGTGCGCTAAACGTAATGTGTCTTAAATCAATCAAACTTAATAAACACAATTGAACAAAGTGCAAACAAAGTGGACCAACAAATCATATGTGCTATACAACAACAACGTGAAAAACAAATGATGTTCCTCGTGAAACTTCTGTGATAATACAAAGGTGCTGGAAATGCAACTCAAACAGTGTGACATCCACGTGAAAATATCCCCACCACCAGCAGGCTGATCTTCTTACCAGTGTAGAGAGTGGAGTGGAGTGGAGAGTGTATTCCCAGCGCCCAACTTATCGTACATCTGGTAAGAGGCTCACGAGTGTGTTTTCACGCAGGGTGAATGTGCATGGGAACACTTGCACATATTGGCTATTGTGGAATACTCACGATATTTATAGTATATATCTGTTAAGAAGATCAGCCTGCTGGTGGTGGGGATATTTTCACTTGGATGTCACACTGTTTGAGTTGCATTTCCAGCACCTTTGTATTATCACAGAAGTTTCACAAGGAACATCATTTGTTTTTCACGTTGTTGTTGTATATCATGATGGACATTCATTTTGGACTTTTTTAGCACATATGATTTTTTGGTCCACTTTGTTTGCACTTTGTTCAATTATGTTTATTAAGTTTGATTGATTTAAGACACATTACGTTTAGCGCACCAATCATTTTTTCAATTCATTTACACTCAGACAGTATCTTGGTAGCAGCTTTACTTCATTTATTTTTATCAGCGCACCCTTTATTTTCAATATTTATTGCTACACCTAAACTCTGGTGAATCGGAAAAAAAAAAAAAAAGACCAAGAGAAGATGAAAAATACATCAACAAAAGACGGGGGAGGAAAACTACCAAAGTTAAGCGCAAGTCCAGCATCGATTAAAAAATACATAACCACCAAAGTTACAACAGAAAATAGTGAGAAGCAATTATCAACAAAACCAAAGCAAAATACTGAAAGTAATATAAAAAGCCGTAACCAGAAAATAATAGAAATAAAGGAAGAAAGAAATTGGGAGCAGCTAAAAAATAGTGTACAGATGGATAAAGGACAGACGGATATGAACCCTGAGTCTAGTGGAGAGGGGACACGAAGGGACCAAAGTCAACTACCCAAAAAAGAAGAAATAAAGGAAATGCTCTTAAACCTGGAGCAGTCCATTAAAAAAACATGGCAATATTGCATGGTGATCTAGGTAATATGTTAAGGAGAGTAGAAGAAGTAGAGGAGAAAACAGAACACCAGGGAGAAGAACTAAAGGTACTTAAAGCTGAAATGAGGAAAGCACAAACAGCACAAAGAGACCTACTCTATAAACTAGAAGACCAGGAAAACAGGGATAGAAGGAAAAATTTAAGAATTTGTGGACTCCCAGAAAAAGGACAAGATGAAATCCTAGAAGAAATGTTGGAAACAATTATTAATCCCTTACTGGATAGAGAAATAACAGCAAAACTGGAAATTGAAAGAACTCACAGAATAAGGAAACCACAAAATGCACCAAAATAGGCCTCAAGAGACACTATAGTGAGATTCCACAGATATGAAACAAGATCTCAGATCTGGGAAAAATTAAAATGTCGCCCTCTGATAAGATACAATGAAACAGAGATACAAGTCTACGCCGACCTGTCGCAAGAGACACTGGCAAGAAAACAGAAGCGTAAACCAATTATCGAGATACTAAAGCAACATAATATCCAATACTTCTGGGGACACCTGGCATGCTTAGGAGTTAGAAGAGAAGGGAAGACTTTAAGATTAAGATTCCCAGAAGAATTGGAGGACTTCTGTGAGAACTTAAAAATTCCAATATCTGAAATCCCTGGTTGGACAATCAAGAGGAACAAAAGAGGGGAAGAAGAAGATGAACAGTGGCACTTAAAAACTAAGAAGAAACCTTATAGAGATAGGGCGGTGGGAGGGGGATTGGCGGGAGGAGGGGGGATAGGGAACAGGAATAAGAGAAAACAAAGGGACCCAGAGGGGACACTGGGGAGCTGAGTGACTCTTCTCTACTAAGACCCCAGAGGAGAGGGGAGGGGGGCCAGGTGACCAGGTACAGAGCCTCACTCAGGGTAAAGTCGATATAAGGAGGGAGGAAGTAGATCGACAGAAGGGACCCCAAAGGGAGGAGGTCCTATAACCCACCAGTATGCCAATGGATGGCTGGGAACAGGGAGGGGGAGGGGATGGGGGGAGGGGGATGGAGAGGAGGGGAGTGGGGAGGGATGGAGGGGCGAATAGGGGGGTGAGAGGTCGGGAAGAATGATGTTTAATCTACTATTTTCCACTCCATTTTTTACTGTCGAATAAGTCTGACTTGCTCTCTTCCTTTCTATATACGGTGGAAGAAATGTATACACTCCATCTCCTTTTTTCTTTTTCTTTCTAGGCAGATCTTCCTCTGTTCTCGGGGGAAGAACACAATACCTCTTTTTAATTACAAACAAATGACAGAGATTAGCTATGTTACGTATAATATAAGAGGATTGAATTCCCCCGAGAAGAGACAGAAAATCTTGAAAGAGATTAAAAACATGGGAGCTGACCTAGTTTTCCTACAGGAGACTCATATCCTACACTCCTCTAATATTAGACTATATTCAAAAGAGCACCACACGTGGTACTACTCTGATTCTACACCAAAAAAAATCAAAAGGGGTGGCCATTGGATTTGCCAGAGGAACTCACTTTGTCTTAGAAGAGAGGATGGTAGATCACAAGGGAAGATTCCTTTTCCTGAAAGGGAAGCTGCATTATAAGGCTGTTACTCTGGTAAACGTATACTGCCCAAATTATAAACCTATGAGATATCTTGGGAAAATTCTAGATAAGTTTAACAGAATTTAGAAAAGGGACCACCAATTAGTTACAAAAAGAGAAGAATTAAAAGAATTAATAGAACAAGAAATTAGACAGGAGATCAGGAGCGTAACTAGAGAAAACTATCAAGGAAATAATAAGATCGGGAGGAAACTTGCGAAGATTATAAAAAAAAGAAAGCGATAAACTATATAGAGAAAATGAAAGACATCAAGGGGGAAATGGTTTATTCAACGGCCAACATAGCAAAAGTATTTCAGGAGTATTATGATAAACTTTACAATATTAAAGAAACAGAAGGAGAGAGAAAACAGAAGGAGAGAGAAAACAGAAGGAGAGAGAAAACCAGTCAAAATGGAAAAAATTAAACACTATTTGACGGAGGCGAATTTACCTAAAATACAACAAGATAAAATAGAACAACTAGAAGCCCCAATTACGGAAGAAGAAATAAGTATAGCCCTTAAAACGACACCTTCAGGGAAGAGTCCGGGACCAGACGGGTTCACGGTAAACTATTATAAAAGACAAAAAGACCTGTTAATACCTAAATTAACCACTTGCCTACTGTGCACTTAAACACCCTTCCCATCCAGGCCAATTTTCAGCTTTCAGTGCTGTCACACTTTGACTGACAATTGCGCGGTCATGCTACACTGTACCCATATGAAATTTTTATCATTTTTTTTCACACAAATAGAGCTTTCTTTTGGTGGTATGTAATCATCTCTGGGTTTTTTATTTTTTACAAAAAAAAAGAATAAAGACAGAAAATTTTGAAAAAAAAAAGTTTTTCTTATTTTCGGCGAGTAAATTTTGAAAATAAATTTTTCTCCTTCACTGATGTGCGCTGATGAGGCGGCACTGATGGGCACTGATAGGCTGCACTGATGGGCACTGATGAGGTGGCACTTATGGGCACTGATGAGGAGGTACTAATATGCCGCACTGATGAGCACTGATAGGCGGCATTGATAGGCGGCACTGATAGGCGGCACTGATAGGTGGCACTGATAGGTGGCACTGATGAGCACTGATAGGCAGCACTGCTGGGCACTGAGAGGTGGCACTGAGAGGTGGCACTGCTGGGCACTGAGAGGCGGTACTGACGGGGGGCACTGATGGGCACTGATAGGCGGCACTGATGGGCACTGGCGGATGGCACTGATGGACACTGACGGGTGGCACTGCTGAGCACTGATGAGCGGCACTGATGAGCACTGATGGGCAGCACCATCAGTGCCCACACTCAGTGCCCATAGTGCTGCCAGTCAGTGCTCATCAGTGCCTAGATGAGCAGGCACTGATGGGCACTGACTGGCAGCACTATGGGCACTGATTGTGGGCATTGATGGGGGGCACTGATGGCGGGGACTGTGGGCACTGATGGGGGGGGCAATTTGTGTATTTTTTTACCTTTAGTAATCAGGGCACTGGTGATCAGTGCCCTGATTACATTGCTGTGTGTCCCCGGCGCTGTGAGGCTCCCCCTCCTTCCTCACACTGCAGGCTCTGTGTGAGGAAGGAGCGCCGACGATGAGAGATGATCTCATAACTTTACATATGAGATCATCTCTCACTGGACGGCTTGATCACGTGGTGAATGGCCGCTGTGATTGGCCATTCACCACGATCTGTGATCGGCTGTGTCCAAGGGACACGGCCGACACAGATTCTCCCCGATGCGCGCTCGTGGGAGCGCGCGGGGAGAGTCTTTCTGGGAGGCTGTTTAAAAACGGCCTCCCGAAAATTCAAGTCCTATATACGGCTGCAGCGCGGATGGCAGGAAGGTAAAAGACTATTTCAATGGCTTAGGACAAGAATACGGAATAAGTAAGGACGCCCTTCTAGCATCAATTACGGTAATCCTAAAAGAGGGAAAGGATGCGACCGTATAGCGACCGTAAACTATAGACCCATTTCGCTTTTAAATATTGACACAAAACTTTGCAAAAGTATTGGCAACCAGAATGAAAAATTTGATGGAAGAGTGGATCCATAGGGATCAAATAGGATTTATACCTGGAAGACAGGGTCAAGATAATGGAATAAGAACAATTGTGTTGATGCAGCAAATGGCTAAGATTGGATCCCAAGGGCTGATCCTGTCGATAGATGCTGAGAAAGCATTCAACAGAGTCAGCTGGGATTTCATGATGGGAACCCTGGAAGAATTGGAAATTGGAAGAAGAATGATGGCATGGATAAAAACACTCTATGGCCAGCCCACCGCCAGGGTGTAAGTAAACAAGAACCACTCTGAGCCGTTTGTGATGTCTAACGGAACAAGGCAGGGATGCCCGCTGTCCCCGTTTTTGTTTGTCCTTTCATTGGAACCCTTACTAGCGACAATCAGAAAGATCTTCTGCTGTACATCTCCAGACCAAGGATAATCCTACCAAATGTTTTAGAAAGCCTGAAAGAATATGGAAAACTATCTAATTTAAAAATGAACCCCACTAAATCAGAGATATTAAATATCTATGTAAAAAAAACAAGAAGAAATAACTAGATTTATTTGGAAAAGATGTAAACCTACAATACAAAAGACAGTATTAATTAAAGGCAAAAACCAAGGGGGCTTAGCAGTATCAGACTTAAAAAAATACTACAATGCAACTATTGTTTCACGCGTGATGGAATGGGGGAAAACAAAAAGCGAAAAAAATTGGGTAAAAATAGAATCCACAATGAGACACACTCACTTAGGGAAAACTATATGGATATCTGCACAATATAGGAATTTGAATCTCAATACACACCCAATCACAATTCAAGCACTTAAAATTTGGGACTTAAAACACAAAAGAAATAAATGGCAATACAACTCACCGTTAATTCCTTTAAGAGACACAAACTATTTCCCACCAGGACAAGATAAAACTGGAGGGAAATGGATAGGAGATGAGGACGCACGTTTGAGGGATATTATGGAAAATAAGCAAATATACACATATGAGGTATTAAAATGAATAAAAAAGATTGGAGAATCGATAAATGGCGGTATTGCCAGTTGAAGCACTTTGTGACTTCCCTGCCGAGACCGCTGAGAAGAGGAGATGATTTGCTCCCTTTTGAGCGGATCTGCTCCTCAGAGAAATATGAAAACAAAATTTCAAACATATATAAAATCTTGGTGGACTTGACAGGACCAGCGGTCCCGCCATTCATTGAAAAATGGGAGAGGGATTTGGGCACATGAAACAGAGATTTCCACTTGGGAAAAAGTTTAAAATGAATACACAGTTCTACAGTAGACATAAACACAGCTGAAATGAATTACAAATTCATTGCAAGATGGTACATCACCCCCGACATAGCCCATAATTATCAAAAAGATAAATCAAAAAATTGTTGGAGGGGGTGCCTAGAAGTAGGTACAACTGCGCATTTATGGTGGGATTGTCCAAAAATTAAAAAATATTGGAAGGAAATCCTGAACTTAATTAAAAACATCACGAAAATAGAAATCCCGGAAGATCCTTGGTATTGCCTATTTCACGGTATAAAAAATTCCGTCAGGCAATATAAAACAACATTAATACCCCACCTAATGAATGCAGCAAAAGGGTTAATCCCATTATTCTGGCAAAAGGAAGAGGCCCCGTCCATAGGTGATTGGATACAAACAGTTGAGAGAACTAGAACATTGGAATACTTGAGAGATTGGGAAGAAGGCGAGACAGAGGAATGGGGTGATATATGGGAAAATTGGAGGGAATTTAAGACAACGAGAGAATACACTAAATGGAGTGGAGAGACAGAGAAAGACAATGAGTACAGTCAAGGGGGGGGGGGGGGTCAATTGAGGGGAAAATACGGGAAGGGAGAAGTTACATTTTTGAAAATGGATGTTTTTACTGTGTGAAATGTTTTTTGTATGTTCTCTTTTTCTTAAAAATAATGAATAAATAAAAAAAAAGAAGAATAAATTGTGAGCACATGCAGCGGGTAAAATAAGTATTGGATCAAATAAATCTTTTCTCTTACTCTTACTCTAGCCCCCACCCCCATCCTTCACCTCTCCCCCTATATCCTCCCCCCTTTTATTATTTTTATATATATATATATGTGTATATATATTTTTTTTTCTCCTTTTCTTACTTCTTTGACATGTCCTTTTTTACATCTAAATTGATAACACTATAACACTGTGTACAAATTATGGTTGTCAAACCTAACATCTATGGCTTTTATGTAATTGAGTACTGTCCGTGATACAGAAAGTTTTGTATTAATTTTATAAACACATTGTATTGCAATTTTTTATCTTAATTACAATCATTGCATTTACACATATTTTTTGCCTTTTCAAACCTCTACCTGTTCGTTCATTGTTTTTGAATATTGTATGACCTGTCTCATTCAATAAAATTTATGTAGCCAGGATGAAATATGGCATTAGAGTATTGAACTGCGATTTATGTCTGGATATGTTGCTCCTTTAAGAACTGTGATAAAAAGATGGGTTTCTCTTAAGGAGTGGTGAACTGGATTATGGGAAATGTAGTTTGAAAGAAGGCGGAGACCATGGATTGATGGACTGTCTGGACCACACTCCCAGGTAGGGGTGCACCGATCCAACTTTTCTAGTCCCGATACCGATACCTGGCTTTGTGTATCTGCCGATACCGATCCGGAACTATTGTTTTGTTATAACAATTGTGCATTCAAAATCTAAAATATATGTAATCAAACTCAAAATTAAAAAGAATAAAATGTAGCCACAAGAAAAAAAAAAAAACAGTGTATTGCTTGAACATACAATAGCAATCAAACCGTAAACATGTAAAAAATGTAAAGTGCAAGATATGTGTGTATATATATATATATACATACGCACATACACTATATATATATATATATATATATATACATAGATATATACACACACACCATACATATATATATATATATATATATACACATATACACACAGTATACAGTGTAAGGGTACTTGCAGGGATTTGCTTGTAGGCACTGTCTGTGGCTGAGCCCAGGAAGCATGCGGCTGCAGTACAGAGCAAAATCCCTGCTTCCTGTGTATGGCTCCTCCATTCACAGACGGATTGCATCTGATATCACTCCGCCTGTGAGTCGTACCTATACAGGAAGTAGCGGCTCCGTGCAAGTGACGGCTGAACAGACACCGCGGTAGGGTCTGCTGCGACGAAACCGCATCGGCCCGTGGAGCTGTAATATTTACCGATCCCCGATCCAGCTATTTTGGCAGTATCGAGGCCGATATCCGATCCTAATATCGGATCGGTGCACCCCTACTTCTAGGGATCCTTAACAGATCCATGGCGGATCATAGGAGGAGATATACATTGGGGGGCGGATAAGTCCTTGTCTGTGACGCAGCAGCAGAGAGAGAAGGAGAGCCCTGTGAGAAGCTGAGGGGATCACTGTGGGACACTAATGCTACAGTAAAGTGCCTAGTGATCTCTGGGAAACCACAAGTATACATATAACTGGCCTTGCTAGGGTAGTGACTATGATAGTAAAGCTTAAAGGGGGCCCACAGCTTTAGAGTGTCTATGCCAGTTAGTTAGACTGAATCTCTCAGATAGAAAGGGAGTAACAGTTGTTGGCTGAAGATATTACATCTGAGTTTGTTTATTAGTGAATAGCAAAGTATCACATTCCAATCAATTTCACTGTCTGCAAACATCTATATATTTTGATATATACTGCTATATGTTTAACCTGAGTTGGTGTTTGTCTCTCAGATCTCATATGTGCTATTGGGATCTGGGAGACTAATGCCCTACTTTATTATTGCCTACTCTGTACTTAATATTACTTAATATTGTATTTGTTACATTTAATTAATTCCAGTAAACCGTTACACTGGTATCTAAGTGTCAAGAGTATTACTGTTCCAAGATGTCTGAACCTGTAGTGCCAAGCAGGTTGGAGACTGCTCGGGGGCCAGGGAGTGCAGAAGAGGTGCTATTACCAAGCAGCCCCGAAGGAGGGTCGTGCTACATTTATGAAAGAAAAATAAGCATTGAATACGTCACCATTTTTCAAGGTAAATATATTTCTAAAGGTGCTATTGACATGCAATATTCATGTCAATATTCGGTAACAACCCATGCAATCCATACCTTCAAAGAAAACAAAACAAAGATGTTCAGAAATTAGGTTATGTGTAATACAATGGAAAACATAGGGAAAAATACTTTAACACACCAATTGAAATGTATTTAATACTTCATACAAAATTGTTTGTTGGTAATGACAGCTTCAAGATGCCTCCTGTATAGAGAAACTAGTCGCATGCATTTCTCAGGTGTAAAAATGAAATTTTTTTTATACATAGTTTGATTACCCTGCAATTAAAAACATTGCTGCTGTCTCACTGGTGTTTTGGGCTTTGAGGATTAATTTGATAACACTTATTCATACTTTCTCAAACCTAAGGGAGTTTTAGATTCGGAGAAAGTGGATGCGCAATTGATCTGGGACTAGAAAGGACAGACAGTCCATTCTCATCCGAGACGGAGCTGTCATCCGCCTTCTCAGTGGGGATCAGCGGATCAATCCCCGCTAAGCAAAGCGAAGTCCGTTGGGCACACTGCCCGTGTCAAAGGGGCCTAATTGATACCTTTCAGTAATTAGTCAGGTGTTTCAGCTTAGTTACATAGTTACATAGTTAGTGAGGTTGAAAAAAGACATCAGTCCATCCAGTTCAACCTATGATGTGTGTGTGTGTGTGTTTGCTTTTAACCGTACATTGTATACCCCTGTATGTTGTGGTCTTTAAGGTCTCCATCTAATAGTTTTTTGAAACTATCAATGCTCCCTGCTGATACGACTGCTTGTGGAAGAGAATTCCACATCCTTACCGCTCTTACAGTGAAGAACCCCTTACGCACTTTAAGGTTAAACCGCCTTTCCTCTAGTTTTAGTGAGTGGCCACGTGTCTTATTGTATCTCCTTTCTCTGAATAGTTTGTTCCTTATGCTCGGGTCACCAGTACAGTATTTGTACATTGATATCATATCCCCCCTCAAGCGTCTCTTCTCCAGAGAGAATAGGTTCAGTGCTTGTAGTCTTTCCTCATAGCTGATGTCCTCCATTCCCCTAATTATTTTTGTTGCCCTTCTCTGGACTTTCTCCAGTTCCAGCACATCCTTCCTGAGGACTGGTGCCCAGCTAGTTCAGGTATGTGGTTGTCCTACCCTGACATAAAAAAACAAATACAATTTTGTTTTCTTATTCCAGAGATTATAATTATGTTCAAGTGAAATATTACCTAATCAAATATATATTTCATATGACTTCATAAAAAAAAAACAGTTGAAGCTCATAAAACTGGAAAGAGTCAGTCCATAGTTTGGACAGATAAAAGAAAAAGACAGAATTTTTATTTTAGAAAAACATTAAAACTTGTGTGAAAGGTTGCAGTAAAGGAAACAACTGCTCCTGAACAACATATGACAACAAATCTGAACCCGCTAATCAATGCACACATTATTACATTCTATATACCAACAGTAAAACCTCATACCATTTATTGAACATGGTGGAGGTAGTGTGTGATTGTTTTGCTTTCCCAGTGCTTGGCCACCTTCAACTATTAGGGCCCAACTAATTATAGCTTTCTTATTAAGGTGGGCCGCTGCCCTGCTGCCATAAAGATTACCATTTTAAGCCAGCCATAGATGGTTCAAATCTCACTATTTCAGCTGCAACCCAGGCTGAATGTACCCAAATTGATCAATCAATCACCTTGGATACAACCAGCCTGCCGAATTTTAGGAATTTTATGGATTATCACTAGCGGCTAACATAGCCACTAGCAATAATCACTGTGTTCTCCCAGTGGGGGTGGCTTCCCCTTGCTCCCTCGCTGGGAGAACATAATGGCTTGGTGGGAGGGATTGCCCTGTCAACACTGTCTGTTTTGATGGAGGAATTAGGGGCATTTCTTTCCTGCAATCCTCGGTTGCAGGAAAAAAGTTTGCTCCGTCTATGGCCCCCCTTATGTTACATGCAGAAAGTATATTTATTGGTCTTTAGTCCCATTTAAATATCATTGTGTGTGATTTGAAGTCACTCAAACAAAAAAAAAGTAAAAAATAAACCTAAGTTTTGTATTTGGACTAATGTCCACATAATGTTGTACAGCTTTTTTATCAGGAGTTTTAACGTGTATTTGTTTGAGGTTACTACAAATTAAAGAGGTTCCACTTGATACAAAATGTGATTCCCAGATTTATTCTATCAGTGTCATTTTTTTCAGTCTATGATCTTGGCTGCTAAAATCATCTGTTTAACAAATATGCAGAAAGATAAAATAAAATATTATGTGAGCTATTAATTACAGTAAATAAGACTGAAATTATACATTATTATTATGACTAAGATGAATATCAGATCACATTTGAAACCGCAGAGGCATACATCCAGACAATTTCTAAGGATTAATTTTCCCACAACCATATTTTACCTGCTTTATTTCTTCTGCTTATTTGTACTGTTTTGTTATTTTTATTGTTAGGTTTTTTTCAATAATTTAATGGATAAATAGTAATAGCACAACATATTTAGTCACATTAAACTGGACTTGTTCTGTGATGTTGCAGGTTATCCAAACCACTTTCTCATGAGTGTCTGAACATAGAGCATATATTCCAATACAGATCATTTAATTACATTATTTCTCTCACTTTGGATTGTGTCAAGTCACATGTTGATTGTCCAAGAACAGGTTGAGGGGGAGAAAATTTCTGAAACACCATGTTCTACATACTACATAATGCCATGCCATTGTGCCAAGAAGACTGCAACAGGAGTTAGACCTTCAATTTACATAGCTAAAGGTATGAATTGTTGGCAAATCACCAGGGTATACATGTTACCTTATATGTGATAGGAATACAGGAGGAGTTGAGGGCAAAAAACCCTATTTAGGGATGGTTGTTATAGTTTGATGTAGTTAGTCTGTTTTACAACTTTTGTGAACCAATTGTTCCCTCTGATATAAATATGCACCTCTCTCTGCTCTAAAGAATGTTCATTTTCCTTAAGTCCTTGCCTGTAGAGTTTGCCCTCCTAAGCTGAGCCATCTGTTTATTAGTTGTAGGGATGACTTGGAGACGTTTCTGCTGCTATATTGCCATGGAATTTCCCATGATTGCTGACATACCATACAGAAATAGCAGCAGTTGTCTAAACAACACAACCAAACTTGTATAAAAGGATTAAACAAAGAAAACTGCTGCTCTAATATGCACAACAACAATAATAAATAAATAAAAACATAAAGTCCATATCCAAAAAAGCATAAAAGCTCCAATGTGATAGATGTGAAAGCTGAATTTAAAAAATGGTGACTATCCAACACTGATTCTAGATGCAGGGTTGTGCCACCACCTTAGATACAAAGGAGATTCTTACCAGAATGAATGGACTCTTAATAATAAAAGAGTCACATGTGTCATTATTACTGAGCTGTTTAGACTCCTTTAGAGTGTATCCATAACTTTAAATCAATATGATTGATATTCATAATATCTCATCCAATGAAGCACAGGCACATGGAAAGAGAACCAAGGACAACACCATAGTGTAAAACTATAAAATTACTGTTTATTTCAAAGTACTAACCACTCACATAGACAAATGAAGCATTTCTCATATATAATTGGATAAATTCAAACTGTGCTAACTCAATATTAAGTGAAAGCTGCCAGCACTTATACTTGACATAAGTGGTGATAAAAGACATAAATAAATAAGTGCAGCGCTAAAAAAATATACATGTGCAAACACAATGTGAACATCAAATGAGTAAAGTGATATTCATGTGGATAAAAAAATGTGAGAAAAAACAATCCTCAATGATGCAAACAAGAGGAAACATAGTCCATAATAATATTAAAGAAAGTCCCAATTGAAGGATGACTTCCAAACACAAAATGAGTGTGGTGATAGTGATAAATTCCAACACCGACAGGGTAATAAGAATGCTCTCACCAAAAAGGATGGACACAAAATTCCATATAGAATATGGGTCATGTAAGGCAGATTATGGTAGCAGGTCTCTTCATACAGCCCACAGTTGCCAGATGTTAGAACCAAGATGGCCAGGATATTCAGCAAAAGGATATCCAGACTTCCAGACCGATGGCACATAAATGGAAATAACCAGACAATACAAACATAGTGTAAAACTGCTTCAGCAATAATTTATTAAAAGAAAAGGAATACACTTACAAAACATCTTGTAAGACAATGTATGTAAGAGATGGCAGTATAATGTTACTGACGCGTTTTATCCAACAGGATATATTCATAGGAGAATTGCCATGTATGTGTACCATAATCATAGGATTTATATAAACAAAAGCCAGGAAGTTGCCCCCACCTGCACTCCTGGCTTTTGTGTATATAAATCCTTTTTATATAAATCCTAAGTATATAAACCTTTGTGTGGGTTACTCCAGTGAGAGGCTTCGATTTGCATCTCTAGTTGAGGCTTGTTATCTGTAAAGCCTCTCAGTACCGAGGTGTGGTTCACAACCAGTGTCAGAACAAGGCTTGAGTCATATCCAATGTCAGAATAATGCTTGGCTTCAAATTAGCCTACCTAGAGCCTGGATTTACTTCTGTTTATGTATATATATATATATATAGATATATATATATATATATCTACTGTATATATATATATATTATGCCCTCGTGGCCAGCGTGATATCAATTATGATGAAGCGCATATGCGAAGGGCTGAGCCATCATTTGTGACGTCACCATGCTCGTTTCCGACTAGAATGGGCTTGGATTGTATCCTGGGAGCAGGGATTTATTTAGGAGAAGCACTTCATTTAGCTATGATTTGTGGTTAGTACTTAAATAAATAGTGTTTTTATGGTTTTACACTATGGTGTTGTCCTTGGCTCTCTTTCTATGTGTCTGTGGAATGTTTTCCTTCATAGGGCGAGATGCTGTGGATATCCATCATGTCAATTTAAAGTTATGAATACACTCTAGAGGGGTCTAAACAGCTCAGTACTACAAGTGCATGAGACTCTTTTTTCTATTAAGAGTCCATTTGTTCTGATAAGGGTCTCCTTTGTACCTAAGGTGGTGGCACAACCCTGTATCTGGAATCTGTGACGGATAACGCCCCCAATTTTTTAATTCAGCTATCACATCTATCACTTTGGGACGTTTATGCTTTTTGAGCTGAAAAGAAAAAGAACAGGTAAAAAAAAAAAACAGGAGCATTTTTAAGGATAGCTAACAAATTAAAGTTGTTTCATTAGTAGAGAAGATATTCAACAACTGTGAACTGTTGAAGTACCCATACAGAACTTTGTAATAAAATGAAAAACAGTTATTAATATCACATTCAAAAATATTAAAACTGCATTTCTCATAAGTGCAATTGCACATGATAAAATGTCTTAATACTTATAAATGTAGGCTGTTTCATTCCAAGGCCATTAGGGGAGGAGGATTGTTTGGAAAGACTTCCACCTTCCTTCTGAAAGGGTTCCCTATGGATTTTAAACACTAATTGCTATAGATTGAAACACGTGGCATTATCCTAAGGCAAGTGTTTCCTTGTGTGAAATAATTATTTCTTCCAATGTATACTTATCACTCGAAAAATTGTTTGGAGATCACTGCAAAACGTCAGTTTACATTGCGAGCATTACTCTCTTAGAGCCGTGGTGCACTATTTGGATTATCCCACCCACACAAGGAGGGGAGCATATACTGCTTACTTGGAACCATCTTTGATCCATGAGACACTCTTACCTTTCTGCTCCTTTTTTTAGGTTGATTGATTTTGTCCCCACTCTTGAGGATTGAAATGTTACAGCAGCCTTGGGGGCCTTTTCCTATTCACTACCCTACATGAAGGTTTGTATTTTTCAAAGGGGTTTTATATATGATTACTCATCTCTTAAAATCTGATTAAAATCTATTATTAGTTATAAAATTATTTTAATGCATTAAAAGTCTTTTTTAATGTGATATTCTAATTCCCTTAAGAAAGTGCCAGTTGCATGTTGGACATGTACAGTGTAGTGTTTCCAGGTAAAACATTCTTGAGAAGATTACTGATAAAATGCATGCTTTGCTATATTGTGTTTAACTATTTCTGGACCGCCCGCCGCCGATTTACTATGGCAGGCTGGCCCTCCTGCGCGAACCGACGTAGGTGTAAGTGGGTCGTGCACCTGCAGATAGGGGGCTCCTGCCCCCACTCGTCAGCGGGGACTCCGATGCATGGGGCAGGTGGCTCAGATTGCCACCTGACACCAGCTATCGCTCCCCGCTGAGACCGCTGACCATTCTTCTCTCTGGAATGATCACAGAGTGCCTGTGATCCTTCTATGTAGGATCACAGGTCTCTGTGATCATTTCACAAGCCCCACCCCCATACAGTTCGAATCACTCCCCTAGGCTCCCATTTAACCCCTTGATCACCCCCAGTTTTAACCCCTTCCCTGCCAGTCTCATTATTACAGTAACAGTGCATATTTTTAGCACTGATTACTGTAGTAATGTCCCTGGTCCCCCCAAAAGTGTCAAAAATGTCCGTTAGGAGTCCGACCTGTCTGCCGCAATGCTGCAGTCCCGCAAAAATTGCAGATCAGCGCCATTACTAGTAAAAAAAAAAACAATAAAAATAACATAAATCTTTGCCGTAGTTAGTAGATGCAAAAACGTTTGCGCAAACCAATCAAAATGCGCTTATTGCGATTTGTTACCAAAAATTTACCAATTTCCAATTTTTACCAATATTTACCAAAAATATGTAATAAATTTTGATTTTTACAATTTTTGGGGGAATGTTATATAGTGAAAATTATTGTTTTTTTCCAGAATTGTCGCTATTTTTTTGTTTATAGCGCTAAAAATCGCACTGGTGATCAAATACCACCAAAAGAAAACGGAAAATTGATATCAAATACTTACCGTAATTTTCCTTTCCTGATGGACTCCATGGCAGCATACGTTTGGGTAGGCCCCGCCTCCTCTCCTACCTCATAGGACCCCACTCCCATAAATCTTTGCTTCATTTCAGCATCCATGTTCTGTAACTAGCCTACTCAGGAATTGGGAGGGGACTCCTGCTGCCATGGAGTCCATCAGGAAAGGAAAATTACGGTAAGTATTTGATATCAATTTTCCGTTTTCCTGACAGACTCCATGGCAGCATACGTTCGGGAAATAACTCGCTATAAACTCCCGGGTGGGAAGATGCTGAACAAAAGAAATTTTAATGGCACCGTCAACTGACAGGACTTGAACGCCAAAATTAACAGAGGATAATGCAGCAGGTTCAACACAATAATGGGAAAGAAAGGTGTTGATAGATGACCAAGCGATTGCCCTGCAGATCACATCAGGAGCGACGTGTTTAGCGACTGCCCAAGACGTGGCAATGCTTCTGGTGGAATGAGCTGTAACTGCCTCCGGAGGAGCCAAGCCCTTTGCTCTATACACCAATTGGATAGCCTGGACAATCCACGCAGCCACCGCTCTAGAAGAGGCACGCATTCCCCTTTTTTTTCCATGGAGAAGGACAAAAAGAAAATCCGACTGACGGAAAGAGAATGTAGACTCCAAATATTGATTTAAAGTATTGCCCACATCTAGTGGGTGAACTGGAGATCCCTCATCGGTTCTGAAGGTGGGAAGAACTATCTCAGAATTTTCGTGGAAGACAGAGGACACCTTAGGGTTTGACCCTAGCATAGGTATGAGGACCACTCTGTCCTTGAAGAAGGTCAGAAAAGGCTCTTTGCAACCTAAATTGTGTACTTCAGACACTCTCTTAGCGGAGGTGATAGCCACCAGAAACACTGTCTTCAGCGTAAGCTCCTTGATTGACATGGAGGCCACATCCACAGAGGAAATGAAGTCCAAGACTAAAGGGAGATCCCACTTTGGGAATCTCGGTTTTCTCTGAGGCCTGAGCCTGACCGCTCCCTTAAAAAACTGTTGGACCAGTTGATGTTTTGCCCACGAAACTCCGGTGAAGGCTGAGATGGCCGAAACCTGCACCCGAAGAGAACTGATCGATAGGGAGAGCTCAGGACTTGTTGGATAGTAGGTGTGTCCACTGGACCAGACCCCTGGACTTGATGACTCATGAACTTAGCCCAGATCCTCTCGTAGACCCTGTTGGTGCTACCTCTTCTTGAATTCATAAGAGTAGGAATCACCTCTTCTGGGCATCCGAGGGCCACCAACCTCCCCCTCTAAAGAACCAAGCCCTGAGGTGCAGACGTGCAGGGCATGGGTGCATGGTAGGACCCTGTGACAGAAGGTCCGGTCTGAGGGGTAGAGGGATTGGATCCCTGAAGCTGAGAAGGGACAGCAGGGGAAACCAAGGCCTGTTGGGCCAGAAGGGAATTATCGCTATGACTTCTACCTCCTCCATTTTCAGTCTCCGAAGGAATTGGAGAATTATTGGCACCGGTGGAAAAGCATATGCAGTTTGGAAATCCCATCTGTCCGCGAGGGCATCCACTCCGAAGGCCTGAGGATCCCGGAATCTTGCATAATAATTCCGGAGTTTTTTGTTGCGGGGGGCCCGCAAAAAGATCCACTTCTGGAGATGTTCCTACAGACAGAACCCAATCGAACACATCCTGATGGAGAGACCACTCGTTGTTGTCGAGTTTGTATCTGGACAGAAAGTCTGCTTCCACATTCAGCACTCCCGGAACAAAAACTGTCGAGAGATTGACCAGATGTTGCTGGGCCCAGGACATGATTTGTTCCGTTTCCTGGAGGAGAGACATACTGCGTGTTCCTCCCTGTCTCTTGACATATGCCACTGCTGTGGTATTGTCCATCCTGAGTAAAACTGAAGCTCCCTGAGTCAGATGGTGGAAAGCCTGAAGGGCTTTGAAGGCAGCTCGCAGTTCTAGAATGTTGGACACCACTCCATGAGCAGGAAAATCCCACCTGCCTTGTGCTACTTCTGAAAGACAGTGGGCTCCCCAACCGGTACTGCTGGCATCGGAGGTTATCGTGATCCAAGTGACTGGGGCAATCGAGTGACAATTTGTAAGGTTTACTCGGCGTAACCACCAAGGGAGGCATCCCTTCATGAAAGGGGTCAGATGAATAACCTGTGACCTGTTCTCTGTCGTCCATTGCTGGATAAAACCCCTCTGGAAGGGTCTCAGCTTCCACAGAGCCCACTTCACCATGGGAGATGTAGCCACAAGACTCCCCACTACTTTCAGACACTGGCGGGCAGTGAGACGGGAGGCAGCTAGGGCGAGAGCCACCCTGCCTTGAACTACTGGAATTTTTTCCTCGGGCAGAGAGATGGTGCATTCCACCGTGTTGAACAATGCCCCTAGGAACACTAGCGACTGCGTTGGTACCAGATGACTCTTCTCGAGGTTCAGGATCCACCAGAACTCTCGAAGAGTGGAGGTCACTTGCTCCAGATGTGACAGCAGCTGAGATCTGCTCTGGAACAGAAGAAGCAGGTCGTCCAAATAATGGTGTAATCTGACACCCCTGATCCTGATAAGGGCTACAACTGCTAATAAGGTCTTGGAAAGCGTTTGAGGCGATGTTGAAAGCCCGAAGGGGAGACATGTAAACTGCATGTGAGCATGCCCGATGGCGAATCGGGGAAACTGTTGATACTCTCTTGCCACTGGCACATGAAAGTACGCATATTTCAGATCTATGGATGCTAGCCAGTCTCCTGGAAGGAAAGATTGCTGGATTTTGACCAGGGACTCCATTTTGAACTTAACTTCAACGAATAGATCTGTTGAGGTACGTGAGGTCTATTACAGGACGCCAAGTGCCGTTCTTCTTCTGGACAAGGAAGAGGGGTGAATAGACTCCCTGACCTCTTTCTGCTTCGGGAACTGGAAGTACCGCTCGCTGAGCCAATAAGGTGTCTAGATAGGAAAGAAGGACCTTCTTTTTTTCTGACGAAGGAGGAAGAGATGTAGCAATGAACCTGGGCTTGGGAACGCTGTTGAACACCCAAGAGTGCCCCTTGGACACGATGTCTAAAACCCAGGGATCCTTGATCGAGGCCGCCCAGACATCCCAAATCGGAGCAATCTGGCTCCTACTGGGGATGTCTGGACGGGCCCAACCTCAAAAGGATTTCGTGGCCTCCCGGTCACCAGATGAAGTGCCTTTAGGGCCTTTTTGGAAGGTAGATTGTCTTGACTTCCAACCTCTCCCGTAAGACTTGCCTGGTCTGTAGCTGCGCGCTTCCCTAGAGCGATTAACATTTTGCCTCCTTGGAAAGGAGCGCTTCTGAGCGCCTGGGCGTCTATCCTGAGGGAGGAATCCAGACTTCCCGCCCGTGGCTCGAGTTATGGCTGCATCCAATTTGTTCCCAAAGAGGGAAGAACCCTCAAAGGGAATCCGGCACCACGCCTGTTTAGACGCAGCATCGGCCACCCAAGGACGAAGCCAAAGGGCACGTTTAGCCGTGACTGAAGACAGTATAACTCGAGCCAAAAGGCGAATGGTGTCTATAGAAGCCTCCCCTAAGAAGCCCGCAGCCATCTTCAGCTCCTGAATCGGAGAGCTCCGAAGAACTTCTTCCGAAACTCCTTTAAGAGTATCATCCAGGGCGTTGATCCACACTTCCATGGCTTTTGAAATTGTAGCCAAGGCTAAAGCTGGCTTGCAGGCCATGCCAGCTGAAAGATATGCCCGCTTAAGGTCAACGTCAATTCTGCTATCCAAAGGATCCTTAAACGACACCTTATCCTCCATCGGAAGAGTGACGTGCTTCACAAGACGCATCACAGCCGCATCCACACTAGGGGAAGACTCCAGATGTTTCACCTCTTCTTGATTAAATGGATACAGCTTTGCCATTTTCGTGGTCATGGAATTATTCCTGTCCACTTTGCTCCACTCTTCGGAGATTATGTCTCCCAGCTCCCCTAGGAAGGGAAAATTGAAAAATTTTCTCTGCTTCGGAGAGGAGACAGCAGGATCTTCCCAATCAAGGGCTTCTCTCACCGCCTTAACCAAAGGTTAAACTCAAACCCAGAACCGGAGTCATCTGAATCGGATTCGGACTCTGACGGAAGGATCGAAGGATGGCTGGGCTGGGAAGACTTGCACCGGTATATATATATATATATGTGTATATATGTATATATATATATATATATGCACACACACACACACATATATATATATATATGTATATATATATATATATAAAATTATATTATTGATTCAATTATAATTCATGCGTTATATATTATATATATATATATATGTGTGTGTATATATATATATATATATATATATATATATATATATATATATATACACACATATATATATATATATAATATATAATGCATGAATTATAATCTAATCAATAATATAATTTTATTATATATATTATATATTAAATAATAAAATTATATTATTGATTTGATTATAATTCATGCGTTTGTGTTTCAAATTTATCACATCTGGGATGTCTACTAGACTCTTGTTTTGGTCAGGTTTAAGTCAGTAATTACTAAGAATTGTAGGCCTATAATACATAACGCCAAATTTCCATGAAAATAATTGTACCGCATTTGGTATGTAATTCCTGACAGAATCATACCGCCAGGGAGGTTAAGGGAGCAAATCCTTCCGGTCCAGAAGTGGTTTAGATGAGTACAGATTTGAGTTTTTCTTTTCATCTGTGTCCTTGAAAGTAATAAATGATTTGACTTTCACATTTACAGTACTTGCTTGCTGTTTCATGTTCTAATATTTGAGTTTCAATATAGATAAATGGGGTTGATTTACCTAACACAAATAAGCTGTTCCCTTTGAATTTTGCATTTTCCTTAGAGCTTAGTGAATGTGGTGCAATTTCATGTTGCAAGAATGCAAATCACATACAAGAAAAAAAAACGTTTTTTGTGTGAACATGATCGGATGATGAAAGTTAATTTGGCTATGAGGAATAAGGGAAACTCAATTGCAAAATGAAACTTCCCTTGCAAAGCGATCAGTCTATTTTCTTTTAGTAAATCAACCACATTATACAGGATTATACAGTTCTAAAAGAGTAAAATCAGATTTAGGCATACACTAATAAGGAGTAACATTAATGTGCAGGCATTATGACGTGCAACCAAGCAGGAAGCACAACCTGCATATGTAATAAACAAATACAGTATGCCTCATTTAAATACAAAATTACATTTCTAAAAAGTCTCCTTTCATAGAAGATTCTAAATACTTACATCTCTGGTGGACAGTTAGTCCAGTACTCAATTCTAAAGCCTCTTGTAGAATCTCCTGGTCTCCCAATGTGGTCAATGGTTTATCCCATAGGCTGTAACTCTTGATTGCAGTGGAGTTCACACTTACTGCCCACCTATATTCAGTCTTTTATTGCAAGAGCTATTTTTAAGATTTTTTTTTTCAAAGTGATAGTGTTCTCTCTAACCACAGAAATGAAGAGCAAGCTTTTCTAACATAGCTCTGTAGGCTCCATGCATTTGATGCTGTAATTGCTCTTTTCTCCTAAAAATATCTGTTGAACTTTATTTGTTAAAAAAGGAGTACATGTTTTATATATATATATATATAGTACAGACCAAAAGTTTGTACACACCTTCTCATTCAAAGAGTTTTCTTTTTTTCATGACTATGAAAATTGTGGAGTCACACTTCAAGAGGTAGTCACCTGAAATGCTTTTCACTTCACAGGTGTGCCCTGTCAGGTTTAATAAGTGTGATTTCTTGCCTTATAAATGGGGTTGGGACCATCAGTTGTGTTGTGCAGAAGTCAGGTGGATACACAGCTAATAGTCCTACTGAATAGACTGTTAGCTGCTTTTTTCTTGCCATAATACAAATTCTAAGTACAGGAAAACGAGTGGCCATCATTACTTTATGAAGTGAAGGTCAGTCAGTTTGAAAAATTGGGAAAACTTTGAAAGTGTCCCCAAGTGCAGTCACAAAAACCATCAAGCGCTACAAAGAAACTGGCTCACATGCGGACCGCCCCAGGAAAGGAAGACCAAGAGTCACCTCTGCTGCGGAGGATAAGTTCATCCGAGTCACCAGCCTCAGAAATCGCAGGTTAACAGCAGCTCAGATTAGAGACCAGGTCAATGGCACACGGAGTTCTAGCAGCAGACACATCTCTAGAACAACTGTTAAGAGGCGACTGTGTGAATCAGGCCTTCATGGTAGAATATCTGCTAGAAAACCACTGCTAAAGAAAGGCAACAAGCAGAAGAGACTTGTTTGGGCTAAGGAACACAAGGAATGGACATTAGACCAGTGGAAATCTGTGCTTTGGTCTGATCAGTCCAAATTTAAGATCTTTGGTTCCAACCCCGGTGTCTTTGTGCGCCGCAGAAAAGGTGAACGGATGAACTCTACATGCCTGGTTCCCACCGTGAAGCATGGAGGAGGAGGTGTGATGGTGTGGGGGTTCTTTGCTGGTGACACTGTTGGGGATTTATTCAAAAAAGAAGGCATACTGAACCAGAATGGCTACCACAGCATGTTGCAGCTGCATGCTATTCCATCCGATTTGCGTTTAGTTGGACCATCATTTATTTTTCAACAGGACAATGACCCCAAACTCACCTCCAGGCTGTGTAAGGGCTATTTGACCAAGAAGGAGAGTGATGGGGTGCTGCGCCAGATGACCTGGCCTCCACAGTCACTGGACCTGAACCCAATCCAGATGGTTTAGGGTGAGCTGGACCACAGAGTGAAGGCAAAAGGGCCAACAAGTGCTAAGCATCTCTGGGAACTCCTTCAAGACTGTTGGAAGACCATTTCAGGTGACTACCTCTTGAAGTGTGACTCTACAATTTTCATAGTCATGAAAATAAAGAAAACTATTTGAATGAGAAGGTGTGTCCAAACTTTTGGTCTGTACTATATATATTTATATATATACATATAAACTCTCACACACTTTTTTATTTTTGAGGTGGGGGGAATCCTAGGTGAGTTCCTTGAGCACTTTTTTCCCAGGACTTGACCCATGATTTTGATGCATTTGTTTTAAAGTTACTAAAAGTGCCAAATCATTCCAGTTCTATTAAAAGCGATGAAAAGGCTATTCATGGATTAGTATTGTAAAGTAGAAGATAATCTGTGAATAGGCTAATCTTATATAGCTTAGAAGTAATATCAATGCCATGGATTGAGTCATTGGCATGCAGGGCAGTTGCCAAATGCTCCATTGCTAATATACTGTGTAGTGAGAGAGGGAATCCCTGGCGAGTCCTGTTAGAAATTTAAACTGAGTCTGAGATGAAGCCTTTCATCTTATTACAGGCTGTTGAACAAATAAAAAGGGTCATTATTTTATCAATTAAATCTGGAGGCATACCTATTTGCTAAAATGTTGCTAGTAGGAATTCCCAGTTGAGGCGGTCAAATGCATTTTCAGTTTTTAAGTTAAAGGAGGCACAGGAGAACCTTCCATGACTGACAATAAGAAATAAGGAACAATATTTTGATTGTATTGTCCTGTACTTCACAAGTGGGAATGATGATCTAGGTTGATAATAAAAGAACAATATTTAAAATAAAGGGCTGTGTTCTGTCAGGATTATTGGGGAGATTAAATAAAAGAAAAATAGAATTATATAAAGCCATACATGTGATGTTATACATAGCTGAAATTTTGAACAGTACAGTATCCATCTTGTATGAGGTAATTGAAAGTTCATGTTCTTTTGAACAAAATGTCTCTTACAAAAGGATCGTATAATTTCAGCAGATATTTCTGTTTTTCTTTTGGTAATAAATAAGTGGTACATCGACGTTTGGTTTAGATAAGAGTAAATTAGCCAGACGCTATACCAGACACTGATGACTATTATACTTATAATCTTATCTGTATGTAACAATGAACAATAGTGTAGTGTATTATATTAGATTATTTTAAACTAAGTTTTAAAGATACATTATAATCATGTGTGAGAAAATATTAGCAATAATTATGTCATTATATTATATGAAGCATATACATCATTCTAGGAATGTATTGTATACTATTGTTTTGTTTTTGTGTGTAAGAAGCTAAGTACTAATTCCACTTAAATTGCTTCACTTTTAGGGAGTGTTTTTATAAGGTTTGTTTTACATCTTGGCTAGGTCATATAAATCCTACAAGCCAGGCACTTTTCTTGGCAGCATATGACATGGCCAAGTGATTTAATTTCTTTTACCAAGCCTAAGGTCAAAGGGAAAATAATGCAATTATATTCTATATACCAAATCTAATAGTAATACAACACTGCCCCTAGTGGTTGTTTAATTTTAATTTCCAATAATTGATTATAGTAATCAGATCGTTTCAGTGACGTAGAATTTATATGGTAATGAGATCCCCACCCAGACTGCTGGGGGGGGCATAAAAGTTATTGTCAGCTAGAGAGAGGGGACTTAGGGCTGAGAACTAAGGACGGGAAAGATCGTAAGGAAGCTCTGGAACTAATGGGTGACATTTGATCCTGTAGCCAAGGCAACGAGACTTCTCAGACAATAAGATTTGGCTGGTAAAGTATGTTCCTATTTTTGCTATAGACATTTGATCTGCTGCATTTAGATGTACCTAACTGATCCGTCACCTAATCTGTTAGCGTCAAGATTTGAAGTTGAATCATTCAACTGCAGTATGATTGGTTTAATTCTTCTTATCTTGGGATTTCAAGCTAACTCTGGCTTATAGTATAATGGTTCAGTCGTGATGTATTCTTTATAGCAGATTAACTAAATATAAACATATTTTATCAAAACAATCTGGACTTTTTAAGGCGTGGTGCAACAATGTTGATCCATTTAACTGTATTTAAAACATAGAAATTGAAAATCTGTTGGATGAGAGAAGTCACATGTCAAATCTGTCATATTGGTTGCAATCTTTTTTCTTCATGGTAGACTGTTAATCGCCTTTTATATGTCTTTGGTTATGATCATTTTATTATTCTGAGATAATATTCTTTGATTTTATTCACATATTACCTTTGTGATATATTTGATCGCATTTTATTCTAAACTTTGTGTTTATCACCAATTATATTTTGACATTTTATTTTGCACTGAAGTATTTAATAAATGTATATATTTTTGCACAGAATTGTATTCCCCTTATCTTCAGTTTAGTGTCATTTAAAACGATCTTGCATTTCATTGATTTATCGAAATAAGTTGAGATTCTCCTAACTTTGTTGTTCACCAGAAAAATAGGTAAACTACCTGGTAGGTAGGTAGGAGTAAGAGTTGATTCATACGTTGAAAAATAGCCTTGTATATAGCGCCAAACTCACTGGCCAATTTTTTGAACTGGTGTGCTACACCAATGCCACATATTGAAGTGGGGTGTTATTTAACAGTATAATTTTCTAAGAGTGTATTTTTGTCCTACAAAAATTTGGCCTCTCGCTGTGTAAACAGTGCTACACACAGTGACAACAGTTACTGGCCAAATATTTGTAGAACTGGTGTAATAAACCTGTGCCCCCCCCCCCCAATGCCACATATTGAAGTGGGGTGTTATCTGAGTAAACTTTTTCAAGTGTATTTGTGTCATGCAACAATATTGCCTGGTTTGCTGAGTGAAGTCTGGTACACACAGCGCCAAACTCACTGGCCAATGTTTTGAACCGGTGTGCTACACCAATGCCACATATTGAAGTGGGGTGTTATTTAACAGTATAATTTTCTAAGAGTGTATTTTAGTCCTGCATAAATGAGGCCTCTTGCTGTGTAAACAGTGCTACACACAGTGACAACAGTTACTGGCCAATTATTTGTAGAACTGGTGTAATAAACCTGTGCCCCCCCCCCCATGCCACATATTGAAGTGGGGTGTTATCTGAGTAAACTTTTTCAAGTCTATTTGTGTCATGCAACAATTTTGCCTAGTTTGCTGAGTGAAGTCTGGTACACACAGCGCCTAACTCACTGGCCATTTTTTTTTTTAAAGGTATTTTATTGAACAAACAGAACAGTACATAACAAAGAAATAAAATGTAACATGCCAGTGGAGGAGTCAAAAAGACATACAAGGCTCCATCTTTCATCAAATGCCATGACATTAGTAGTATTCATACCTTCCAGCTGTAACATCAGGAAAAAAAAAACCCAGCAAAAAGAAAATCTCCTAGAGGGGAAGAGGGGGGGAGGGGGAAGGAGGGGAAGACAAGAACAGAGGGAGCATATTACCAAACACAAAATAACTTAGGCTGCAATGGACATCATCTATGTAGAATCAGAAACTGAAGAGGTAGTCCGGTCAGAGTCCACCCAAAAAGACCAAATTTTCCGGAACTTCTTGGGGCAGCCTCTGGCCTCATGCGTCATTTTATACAGAGGCAATGCCTGATTAATAAGTGCAATCCAGAATGGAACGTCAGGGGGAGCAGAAGATTTCCATCGAGTAGCTATAGCCTTCCTAGCATAGAAGAAGGCCAAGCGTAGAAACAATTTAGTACGAGCAGGGGCGTCCTCGTCATCCACATATCCCAAAAGACTACGAAGGGGGCTACAAATATTGGATAACTGAGAAATATCAGCAATAAAGGCCGTGACTTCTGACCAAAAGGCACGGATACGGGGACACTCCCAGAACATATGGAAAAAGGAGCCATCGGCAATAGTACATTTGGAGCAGAGTGGACAAGGCAGTGTACCTATTTTGTGCAAAAATACGGGGGTATAGTATGCTCTATAAAGAAACTTCAGTTGGATAACCCTATCCCTGGAGGAAATAACAACAGGTATTTGTTCAGGAAGGACGTCATGCCACACCTCCTCCGACAATTCCGGGATATCCTCCCGCCACTGAGACTCAACCACCGCCAATCACTTGGAATGAGAATGTAAAAGCCGAGTATAGTATGTAGAGACCAGCTTCTCGTGTGAGGAGTCAGAAAGGAGGTTTTCCAAGGGGGTCGGTTCTAGTAATACATCACGAAGGCCAAATTGCGTGGCCGCCGTGTGTCTCAATTGCAAGTAGCAGAAATAAGCCGTGGAAGGCAGACCAAAAGCAGATTGCATGTCCGCAAAGGACTGGAAGGTTCCCCGGACATACAAATGGGAAATAGATTTCACACCGAGACGGGACTAAAAAAGACCATCGTCTCAACCAAAAAACTCCTTCAGCCGCGGGTTGCGCCAAAGGGGGGCACTGGGGGAGTGCAGCCCCGGAGGGTCGGAACCATCCAGGGTCGCAGCCGCAAAAATTTGCAGGGTGACAGAGACCAGAGCAGTGTTCGGTCTGCCCATAGTGGATCTACGATGTATTAGGTTTTGCAGCGATTCATAGGTGGTGAAAATAGCTGCTTCTGAAGCTGCCGCAGCATTAGCATCCTCTGGGTGGAACCACCAGTGTGCATGGACCAACTGGGAAGCAAAGTAATAAAGGCGCAAGTTAGGCGCTGCTAGCCCACCTGCAATAAACGGTAGCTGCAGAGCATCCCTGGCTACACGCGCCGCCCGACCCCCCCTAAATAAAGGAGGTCAGGAGCGAGTCAATGGCCTGAAAGCGGCGCTTAGGGACATAAATCGGGGAATGACTCAGCACATATAAAAAACGGGGGAGAAAAATAATTTAAAAAATACTAATCCTGCCTAACACCATAAGAGGAAGCGTAGACCAAAGCCGTAAAGAGGACCTAAGACGGGCGACCAAGGGATCCAGATTGTTCAGAAAGGATCGAGACAAGGGTGAATCTCAATCCCCAAGTATCAAAACCGATCCACTACCTGGAGAGGACAAGAGGAGAGGGAAGGGCGCAGGGCCTGGAGATCCAGGGGGAACAGAGTAGACTTACTCCAATTCACCCTGAGACCAGAAAAGTGACCAAAGCGTTCAATAACTGTCAGCAGAATGGGGAAGGATTGATAGGGATCCGCTAGGTATATCAACATATCATCCGCGTATAGGGACACCTTTTCTTCCAAGCCATTGATCACAAAGCCCGCAATACCCTCACAAAGGCGGATCTGCGCAGTCAAGGGCTCAATGGCAAGGGCAAATAACAGCGGGGACAGCGGGCAGCCCTGCCTAGTACCCCGAAAGATGGGAAAGGAGTCCGACACAAAACCATTCACCCTTATACGAGCACGGGGCAAGTAGTTTAGAAGTCGGACCCAATTTATGGAGATGTCGCGAACCTAAAATTTGCCGTTCGCAAACGACGAACGAGAACCTCCGC
Organism: Pelophylax lessonae; assembly: GCF_965119305.1. Lineage (NCBI taxonomy): Eukaryota > Metazoa > Chordata > Amphibia > Anura > Ranidae > Pelophylax > Pelophylax lessonae. The sequence continues at coordinate 102,987,788 of NC_138777.1, read as the reverse complement.
AAATGTTCGCCAACGGGCGAACCGGGCGAACCGCCATAGACTTCTATAGGCAGGCGAATTTTAAAACCCACAGGGACTCTTTCTGGCCACAATAGTGATGGAAAAGTTGTTTCAAGAGAACTAACACCTAGACTGTGGCATGCCTGAGGGGGATCCATGGCAAAACTCCCATGGAAAATTACGTAGTTGACGCAGAGTCGGGTTTTAATCCATAAAGGGCATAAATCACCTAACATTCCTAAATTGTTTGGAATAACGTGCTTTAAAACATCCAGTGTGTGTAAACGATCAGGTATGATGTTGTATCGATCAGGTAGTGTAAGGGTTACGCCCGTTTCACAGTGACAGACCAAACTCTGACAGACCAAACTCCCCATTGTCATGGACATGCAATGATGTCTGGTAGTTTACCTGTTCCTCATGTCTGCATTAAGGGCCAGACTCTTCCTTCTGGCTGCTTTTACCATCTCTCTTCCCTGTTTGGCTCCACCCCAGGCCATTCCAGGAAGTCTATATTAACCAGTACACTGCAGGTCTGCTTTGCTGTTCAACAGTGCTAGTTTCCTGTTTCCTGTGTGCTTGATCTACTGTTCTGTGTACCGACTTTGGCTTGTCTCTGACTATTCCTGTTTGCCTGTTACCCTGACCTTTGGCCTGTCCCGTGGTTACCCTTGTCTGCCTGTTACCCCGACCTCGGCTTACCCATCACCATTCTGTGTGTCCTGAGTGGCTGCTTCCCTTCTCTACCTACGGAGCGTGACCTGGGGGACCCCAGGGGCCGCGACCTGGGCCCAGCTGCAGCCAAGTCCATCCTCACCACTAGAGGCTCTGGTGAAAACCTGCTGGGTCTTAGACTCCGCGCCCTGGGGAATCTTGGGCTAACGTTTCGGTCCATCCACAGCAGTCTGCTATTGGGTTCACTACCTTGCGCTGCGCCCCTGCCTCCAACAGGATGCAGTTGTCACCTGGCCACAGGTGACCTGACACCCATTTAACAGTCAGTCAGTTAGTCCATTTGCACAACCGCAAACTCCCCATTTGCACAAGGTTGGATACCAAGCTAGCCATGTCCCGTTCCTTGTCCTCACTGACGTCATTGAAGGTCTCTTCCTCCACCCAGCCACGTACAACACCAAGGGTCTCCGAAAGGTGACAACAAGCCCCCTGGGACGCCTGCTGTGGTTGGTCTTCCACCTCCTCAAAGTCACCTTCCTCCTCTGACTTCTCTTCTTCAGACTCCTCTCTCTGCGTTGCCACAGGTCCAGCAATCAACAACGACAAGGCTGCTTCTGGTGGTGATGGGGACCACAACTCTTCCTCTTCATGCTCATCTACGGCCTGATCCAGCACTCTTCGCAGGGCACGCTCCAGAAAAAACGCATATGGGATGAGGTCGATGATGTTGCCTTGGGTTTGACTGACCAGGTTTGTCACCTCCGCAAAAGGACGCATGAGCCTACAGCCATTGTGCATGAGCATTCAGTAACGCGGCCAAAAAATACCCAGCTCCACAGAGGCTGTCCTCTTTTTTTTTAATTAAAAAAAATCTGTTCTTATCAGTTTAATCCCTGTTATGTTACATCCCCTATCAGGGGCCGGTGTATGGAATAGATTTTAGGAACCGGGAGATGGAAAAAGATGGTTGGTCTGTCCTCTTACTTCCAATTTTGGGCACTGCGCGTGTGCCGTGCAATGTACTGTGCCATCCTATATGAGTGGTGTGTTAAGTAGTACTATTCTTATCAGTTTAATTCCTGTTACGTCCCCTATCAGGGGACGTGTATCGAATAGATTTTAGACAACCGAAAAGAGTTGTCAATAGTTGACACACTCATGACATAAATTTTATTCCTCTATGCGTCAATCTTGCTGTAGTGATGACTGTGCTCATGCGCACGTTTGGGAGATTGCAGGCGATGGTGGTTTTTCAAAGCCTATGGTCGTGCTGTGTCAGTTCAGTGACAATTAAGTGACCCAGAAAACAATTATTCTGCAGTGTGGGCCCATTGTTGGCCTAGTAGGCTTTAATGATCACCCAAGATGATCATAAAGAAAATTAATGTTTTTTCTATGAAAAATTATCCAGCGGATCGCTTTTGGTCTGTTCACAATGAAGCAACGACCTTATCATCTGGGGTGTGCCAACAGTTCCAACACACTCCTAGAGGTGATCGCTTCATTTTCCAGAAAATTGAGGTTTTCCAGGCAGAAAGTGCACTAAAACATTGCGGCTTGAACCGTAGTTCGTGGCGGAGAAGTCACGTAAGTCATCCGGCATGCAGAGATTAAATACAGCAGCGTGTGGACCATTTTTAGCCCAAGGCATCTCATCAGACCTTTTTTAGTCAAATGCATCCCCCACTGTCAGTCTCTTCGGGATCCATGCCTCATTCATCTTAATAAAGGTGAGGTAATCTAGACTTTTTTGACCTAGGCGACTTCTCTTCTCAGTGACAATACCTCCTGCTGCGCTGAAGGTCCTTTCTGACAGGATACTTGAAGCGGGGCAGGCCAGAAGTTCTATCGCAAATTGGGATAGCTCAGGCCACAGGTCAAGCCTGCACACCCAGTAGTCAAGGGGTTCATCGCTCCTCAGAGTGTCGATATCTGCAGGTAGTCTGCTACCTGTCGGTCGAGTCGTTCTCTGAGGGTGGACCCCGAAGGGCTGTGGCGATGCGTAGGACTAAAAAAGATCTGCATGTCCTCCATCAACAACACGTCTGTAAAGCGTCCTGTCCTTGCCGGCGTGGTCGTGGTAGGAGGAGGATTACTTTCACCTCTTCCCCTGTTAGATTCCCGTTGTGCTGTGACATCACCCTTATACGCTGTGTAAAGCATACTTTTTAAATTGTTTTGTAATTGCTGCATCCTTTGCGACTGCCGGTAATTTGGTAACATATCAGACACTTTCTGCTTATACCGGGGGTCTAGTAGCGTGGCCACCCAATACAGGTCATTCTCCTTCAGCCTTTTTATACGAGGGTCCCTCAACAGGCATGACAGCATGAAAGACCCCATTTGCACAAGGTTGGATGCCGAGCAATTTCTCGTCCTCACTGATCTCATTGAAGGTCTGTTCTTCCCCCCAACCACGTACAACACCACGGGTACCAGATAGGTGACAACGAGCACCCTGGGATGCCTGCTGTGGTTGGTGTTCCTCCTCCTCAAAGCCACATTCCTCCTCTGAGTCCTCTTCCTCATACTCCTCTTCCAGCGTTGCCGCAGGTCCAGCAAGCGATGATAAGGCTGTTTCTGGTGGTGATGGTGACCACAACTCTTCCTCTTCACGCTCATCTACGGCCTGATCCAGGACTCTTCTCAGGGCACACTCCAGGAAGAAAATATATGGGATGATGTCGCTGATGGTGCCTTCGGTGCGACTGACTAGGTTTGTCACCTCCTCAAAAGGACGCATGAGCCTACAGGCATTGCGCATGAGCGTCCAGTAACGTGGCAAAAAAATACCCAGCTCCGCAGAGGCTGTCCTAGCACCCCGGTCATACAAATACTCGTTGACGGCTTTTTCTTGTTGGAGCAGGTGGTCGAACATTAGGAGTATTGAATTCCAACGTGTCAGGCTGTCGCAAATCAAGCGCCTCACTGGCATGTTGTTTCGCCGCTGAATATCTGAAAAAGTGCGCCATGGCCGTGTAGGAACGCCTGAAATGGCCACACACCTTCCTGGCCTGCTTGAGGACGTCCTGTAAGCCTGGGTACTTATGCACAAAGCGTTATACAATCAGATTCAACACATGTGCCATGCACGGCACATGTGTCAACTTGCCCAAATTCAATGCCGCCAACAAATTGCTTCCGTTGTCACACACCACTTTGCTGATCTCCAGTTGGTGCGGGGTCAGCCACTGATCCACCTGTGCGTTCAGGGCGGACAGTAGTGCTGGTCCGGTGTGACTCTCTGCTTTCAGGCAAGTCAACCCCAAGACGGCGTGACACTGTTGTATCCGGCATGTGGAATTGCCCCTGGGGAGCTGGGGGGGTGCAGTTGGTGTAGAGCAAGACGCAACAGCAGAAGAGGACTCAGCCGAGGAGGTTAGCAAAGAGGATGGAGTAGGAGGAGTAGAGGAGGTGGCAGCAGGCCTGCCTGCAAGTCATGGCGGTGTCACCAACTCCTCTGCAGAGCCACGCATTCCATGCTTGGCAGCCACCAGCAGGTTTACCCAATGCGCAGTGTAAGTGATATACCTGCCCTGACCGTGCTTTGCAGACCAGGTATCAGTGGTCAGATGGACCCTTGCCCCAACACTGTGTGCCAGACATGACATGACTTCCTTTTCCACAATAGAGAACAGGTTGGGGATTGCCTTTTGTGAAAAAAAATTTCGGCCGGGTACCTTCCACTACGGTGTCCCAATAGCGACAAATTTTTTGAAGGCCTCAGACTTCACCAGCTTGTATGGTAAAAGCTGGCGGGCTAAGAGTTCCGACAAGCCAGCTGTCAGACGCAAGGGGGTGACTCTGTGACATTGGCTTCTTACGCTCAAACATTTCCTTGACTGACACCTGACTATGGGCAGATGAGCAGGAACTGCTGAAGGTGAGAGGCGGAGTGGCGGGTTGTTGATAGGGGGCAAGGAGGACAGCAGTGATTGATGTGGCTGAAGATGCTGAACCAGGAAGAGGATGGTGGCTTTGAGTTTGTGTGCTGCTTGTACTCATGTGTTGATCCCATAGGCGTTTGTGATGTGAGATCATGTGCCTTCGCAAAGCAGTTGTACCTAGGTGGGTGTTGGACTTCCCATGACTCAGTTTCTTTTGGCACAGGTTGCAAATGGCATCACTGTTATCAGAGGCAGACACACAAAAAAAATGCCACACTGCTGAGCTTTGCAATGATGGCATTCTGGTGGTAGCAACAGCTTGCGTTGATTGGCGTGCTGTCTGGCTGACCCCGGGTGCCGATACATGCTGTCTGGCTGTGCCACTAGCTCCTTGTGATGACCTCCCCCTGCTTCCAACTCGTCTCCTCCTCCTCTCTGTCTCCCCATCTGAACTTTCCCCCTCTTCTTCTTCTCTTCGAGCAGGCACCCAGGTGACATCCACGGACACATCATCATCATCACCTGCTTCACTTGACAACTCAGCAAAGGCAGCAGCAGCAGGTACAACATCATCATCATCATCACAATGTACGTCCATGTGTATAATGCTGCCTGACTGAGACATATCCCCGTTATCTACATCCTCTGGCACTAATGGTTGCGCATCACTTATTTCTTCCAACTGATGTGTAAATAACTCCTCTGACAGATCAAGTGAAGCGGCTGTGGTGCTAGTGTTGGTGGTGGTGCCGGCGGGCAGGTGAGTGGTAAATTGAGAGGTGCCCGAAGCTGAGCTGGAGGAGGATGGTGCATCAAGGTTCCGAGCAGAAGCTGTAGAAGATTGCGTGTCCTGTGTAAGCCAGTCAACTATGTCCTCAGAATTTTTTGAGTTCAGGGTATGTGGCTTCTGAACACTGGGCATTATTCTAGGGCCAAAGGAAATCACAGCACCATGACCACAACGGCCCCTGCAGGGTGGCCTGCCTCTGCCTGTCATTTTTTTTTAGATTTGTGGTACTATGCGTGCAAGGTGCTGTGCCACCCTATATGAGTGTTGGGCAGTGGGTACAGTACAGTCTGTGGACCTGACACTCACTGGCAGGCCAGGCAACTGCAATTATAAAAAATATATTTTTTTTTAATTTGCAAGGTGCTGTGCCACCGTATATATGAGTGGTGGGCACTGCAGTGGGCACAGTACACTCTGTGGACCTGACACTCACTGGCAGGCCAGGCAACTGCAATTATAAAAAATATATATTTTTTTAATTTGCAAGGTGCTGTGCCACCATATATATGAGTGGTGGGCACTGCAGTGGGCACAGTACACTCTGTGGACCTGACACTCACTGGCAGGCCAGGCAACTGCAATTATAAAAAATATATATTTTTTTAATTTGCAGGGTGCTGTGCCACCGTATATATATATGAGTGGTGGGCACTGCAGTGGGCACAGTACACTCTGTGAACCTGACACTCACTGGCAGGCCAGGCAACTGCAATTTTAAAAAATTTCTATATTTTTAATTTGCAAGGTGCTGTGCCACCGTATATATATATATATATATGAGTGGTGGGCACTGCAGTGGGCACAGTACACTCTGTGGACATGACACTCACAGGCAACTGCAATTATGACAGAGGAAAAAAAAATGATTTTTTAAACTGCAAGGTACTGTGCCACCTGATATGAGTGTGGTGTGCACACAGTACAGTCTGTGGCCTCTCACACACAGCGGGCAGGCAACTGCACAATAGATATATATATATATATATATATATATATATATATATATACAGTATATATAAAAAAAATTGACTGAAATACCAGCCCTAAAAAGGGCTTTTTGGGGTGCTATCAGGATGCTGTCCTTACAGCAGGAGTGGACCGAGAACACTATCTAACAACTGTCCCTATTAACAGCAGCAGCAGCACTCTCCCTGCTCTCACTAACAAACTGCTTCAGAATGATCTAATATGGATGCTGCCCTTGCTTTTTTATAGGAGGTGGGAGGGTGTGGGAGGGAGGGTATGCTGATTGACTGGATTGTGTCTGCTTACTGTGAGGTACAGGGTCAAAGTTTGCCTCAATGATGAAGTATAGGGGGCGGACCGAACATCGCATATGTTCGCCCACAGCGGCGGACGCGAACAAGCAATGTTCGCCGGGAACTGTTCGCCGGCGAATAGTTCGGGACATCTCTATTTATGAACCCCGGCCCAAAACCAAATTTCGCCAATACTTCCAATAAATAAGGCCACTCCACTGAATCAAAAGCCTTGTGAGTGTTCAGGGCCACAATGACCCTGGACCCCACAGATGCATGAGTCATCTGAAAGTTAGTAAAGGGTCTACGTAAGTTGATCGAGGTGGAACGGCCAGGGATAAATCCCGACTGGTCCGCCCCCACCAAATCCGTGACAACCGTATTCAGACGGCTCGCAAGGACTTTGGCTAGAATCTTTACATCAGTATTAATAAGTGATATCGGGCGGTATGATTCACAGAGAATGGGGTCTTTGCGTGGCTTGGGGATGAGCACAATCAGAGCCTCCGTCATAGAGGGTGGCAGACGTCCCTCCTTCAGAGCACAAGTGAACACAGTCAGTAAATGGGGGACCAGCAATTCCCTATAATGTAAGTACCATTCGATAGGAAAACCATCCAGGCCAGGTGTCTTATTGTGTGCAAACGTGGCCAAGGCCTTGTCTATCTCATCCTCAGTCAGGGGCGAATCCAAATATCCAGATTGGTCGACCGACAACGAAGGCAAAGTAATATCATGTAAGAAATCGTCAAGTTCAACAATGTTATAATGAGCTTTAGTTTGGTACAAGGAGGAGTAAAAAGCAACAAAACTGGTTAGAACATCAGGAGTTTGTTCCACAGTGACACCGGCGTGGTTGGTAATCCGAGGAATGACACAGGGTTGAAATTCTGGCCTAGCTAAATAAGCCAGAAGGCGACTGTTTTTATCGCCCAGTTCAAAAATGCGCTGATTTTGCTAAAAGAGCTTCTGCGTACACTCAACAACTACCAAATCTAAGTCTCGGGCCCTGGACCGCCAAGAGGCGTGATTCTGAGGGGTAGGGTCATCAGTGTATTGACGTTCAGCCGCATGCCACGCCAGTTCGGCATCAACCGACTAAGTCTGGCGAGACTTCCTGGCATTGCCCACGGCAGACGAAAAGGTACCTCTCATGGTCGCCTTAAAGGCATCCCAAATCAACAACTCAGAGCCAGAATGCCCATTAAGTGCCCAATAGGAGTTCATCTCTGCCAGCCCCTGATCAGTTACCGCGGGGTCCGCCAGCCACAAGGGGCTGAACCTCCAAGGTTTATAATTAGGGGGGGACCCCAAAGCGAGATCCACCAACAAGGGGGAGTGATCAGTATTAAAGTCACCCGCCGTAATAAGGGGGCCCTCAGCCATTTCCAAGATCAGACCCAAAACATGGTCAAAGAACTGTTTAGTAAATGGCGGAGGTACATAAACATTAACCAGAGTGTAAGGTTTACCCAGAAATTCAAAGACAAGGATAATAAAACACCCAGAAGGGTCCGTTTTCAAATGCTTGATGGTGACAGAGGTCGATTTCGCAATCAGAATCGAAGTGCCATGGGCATAAGAGGAGTACGTGGAGTGTAGCGCGTACGCCACATGCGCCCTTTTTAGGGCCATCACCCTGGACCCCTGGAGATGCGTTTCCTGCAGTAGAATGATGTGTGGGTTATGTCTTTTCAAATATTCAAAGACCAAAGAGCGCTTGACCTTAGAATTAAGCCCCCTGATGTTCCAAGAGATCATGCAAAGAGTAGACATAATAATGTAGTAAAAATCAGCGTTGGTGTCCGGGCGGTCCCCGAAAAAAGGGAGAGCCCCTCTCTGAGCACCAAGACTACACAGCTATCCAAGCAAAACCAACAACAGGCAATATGCATGGGAGAGAGATGCAACAACAAGAACCCTGAGAATATTAAATACAGCATGGTAGAAATGTAAAGCACAGCACATAGTTGTGAAAAAAATCCCTGAGAAGAGTCCGAAGAGACATGGCAGAGTGAACAAAAAACAAAAAAGGAGGGAAAACCCCAAATCCCCAAACGAGCATAAGAACAGCAGCAGCCAAACACCCATCCCACCCTAACCCACCCGACCCTCATTCCCCAACAGTTGAGAGCTTTAAATCCCATAACCAAGGAACAGTTTAGTTCAGGGAAACATGGATCTGTTGGTCCTGTAGCAGACAGTTATGGCAGCAACAGAAAAAGAAAGAGGGAGAGCAACCATCCCAAAAAATGCCCTTCCAGAAAAACAAGGAGGAGTCCCCCATATTTAGGAGGATACGCGACGACCATGGAGAAAATGGCAGGAAGGATCACAAAAAGAAAAAATGAAAAGGTGTGTCCCAACGACAGCCAAATGGGAAACGGAACCCAACAGCAGTGTCAGCACTCAAACCGGTAATCATCGAGGAGGAGACCTACGATCCTGGCGAGGGGGTGAGCGGCGTCCCAAGGAGTCCACCCACTGTGCAGCATCCTGAGGATCTTGAAAAAAGTGACCTTTACCTTGATAGATAAGTTAGTATTAGTTAGTAGTATCAGTTTTGTATATACCTGAAGGAAATTTATTGGACTGTTACTGGACTATTTTTGGGCGTTAAAATTTATATTTATATTTTACACCTTTTATATGTGGTTCCCTGCTGTTTTTATACTGTCGATTTTAGATTGTCTCTACCTAACAATCTACTTTTTTGATTCATTATATATAGTGCTTTTACTGGTGTATTTTATGTGTTATACCAGGTCATCAATTTTTTAAGTAACGTCACCTATATTTATTTTTTCTAGTAGTGCCATTTATTATTCATGTTCAGTTTCACATCACATATATTTAAATCATTGCACATGGTTACATTTTCACGTTTTTAGACATTGGATTAAGGTTTCTATATTGATGCGACTTGGGAAATCGCATCACACAATATATTATTTTTTTATATATTTTTTCATTTTTTAAGCGTATTTTGATCAAACACTATTTCTGATACCTGACCAATACTAGGGTATCCAGCACACTATAATATTTAGAACACTTATTTATCTATTGCACTTTTTTCTGGGTAGTTGGTTCTCCCAAGATCATCATCACTCACCATTTATATTATTCATTTCTAAGGATCTATTGTTTAAGCGCTGCACTACTGCACTTTACCTATTTATTGTTCAACATACTCATTATTTATTGACCTCTAGGCAGCGCCATTTACCTCCCCTTTTTTTCTTTTACGTTATTTTACTATATATCTTCGGATTATAGTTGTGGAGGTAGGCTGCAGCCGGTTGACTATAGCACTTTTATATCCTAAGCGCGGATTCATTTGTATATTTACCTTGATTGATGACCCGCAGGCGGGCAGGATACAATATACTATATGGCAATTGCAGATCCCGCAGCCGTCTCTTGACTGCCATGAAGGAGGCCCTTTGCTTCTGGGTAGCTGCAGAAAAGTCCCTGGAAGCCCGGAGCACAGCCTTCCTATCACGGAAATACAGGAGTTTGATGAGAAGAGGACGGGGTGGCGCCCCTGGTGGCAGGGGGCATAATGGCACTCTATGCGCTCGTTCAATGGTAAATAATGGAGAAAAAAACGCATCTCCAAAAGTATCAGTGAGCCACTTTTCCATAAACGATTCAGGAGTTTTGCCCTCCGAGCCCTCTGGAAAACCCAGAAAATGCAAATTGTTGCGCCGGAGGCGATCCTCCATGTCTGTAAGCTTGTCAGTGGTGGCAACATGACCCCTCTGCAGCTCAGATACATTGGCCTGCAAGGGACGATGGGCATCCTCCAAGTCGCTAATACACTGTTCAGCGTTGCCCACCCTATGGCGGAGGTTGTGAACATCCTGATTGAGGAAGGACATGTCCATCCGGACAGATTCAATCTGAGTAGTAAGGGAGGCCTGACAGTGTTGAATGGCATCCATAATGGCAGACAGGGTAGGTTCAGGCCTATCTGCAGAGGGATCAGGCTCAGAGGGAGCAGGGGAGCCCAGGGATGGAGAGAGGACACTACTCACAGTCACCGCCAGCGGAGAGGATCCGGAGGGGACCGCTTCCCCATTCACACAGTCCGAGGTCACCCGCACTGTTGAGGAGCGAACGGCCTGAGATGGAAGACACGCAGCTCGTGGTGGGCCGGCACCATCTTGGGACTGCAGGAGCGGGAAGTCCGGCGGGTGGAAGCCAGGCGCCTCCGGGCCGGAATGGCCGATTTTAACCATCGCCGCGGATGCACCGAGGGATCAGGAAGCAGGAGATGTCTGGATCAGGTAAGTAGGAGGTCGGGTTCCAGCAGGATCACTTAAGGATCAGGGCAGACAGGACGGAGCTCCGGAGCCACGCTGCTTTCACATCCAGTAGCCGGCTACGCCCCCCTACTGGCCAATTTTTTGAACTGGTGTGCTACACCAATGCCCCCCCCCCCCCCAATGCCACATATTAAAGTGGGGTGTTATCTTAGTAAACTTTTTCAAGTGTATTTGTGTCATGCAACAATATTGCCTAGTTTGCTGAGTGAAGTCTGGTACACACAGCGCCTAACTCACTGGCCAATTTTTTGAACTGGTGTGCTACACCAATGCTCCCCCCCCCAATGCCACATATTGAAGTGGGGTGTTATTTAACATTATAATTTTCTAAGAGTGTATTTTAATCCCGCAAAAATTTGACCTCTCACTGTGTAAACAGTGCTACACACAGTGACAACAGTTACTGGTCAATTATTTGTAGAACTAGTGTAATAAACCTGTGCCCCCCCCCCCCCCAGTGCCACATATTGAATTGAGGTGATATTTAACAGTATACTTTTCTAAGATTGTATTTTAGTCCTGCAAACATTTGGCCTCTTTTGCTGTGTTAACTTTGCTACACACAGTGACAACAGTTACTGGCCAATTATTTGTAAAACTGACGGACTGACGGACCAGCAGATAGGGAGGAGAGGCAGGCAGAACTTGCATTGCAGAAGAGGTAGAAAGCAGACTGCAAATGTATCAGGAGCGAGCCATCAACCATGTACAGTCACATCTGGTGCTCCCAGGACGCCATCACATGGCTCCGCAGTGTGGGCTTTTATTAATGTGTCCGTTGCTGACACCAGTGTTGCCATCTGCAGCCTTTGCAGTCAACGCATAAGTCACTGTAAGCCCAACACTCACCTAGGGACAACCGCCTTAAGAAGGCACCTGAAATCCCATCACCAAGCCCAGTTCGAGCAAAACTGTCAGAACCCACAAAGCCACACTCCATGCTCTCATCGTCCAGCCTCTTCTCCTTCTCCTCCCCCTTCTCCTTCTCCTGTCTCCTCACAATTGTCCAACACTCCACCTTCCATGATGCCATCGCCACTTTTTTCTGGAAAAGGGCAAGCTTCTGTGGCTCAAATGTTGGAGCGTAAAAAAAGGTGTCTGACAGGTGTCCGACTACATTGGGTTAACGGCCGATGTGGACGCTCTGAGGAGTGATAAACCCCTGGACTACTGGGTGGGCAGGCTTGACCTCTGGCCAGAGCTTGAACAATTTGCTATGGAACTGTTGGTTTCCCCCCCCCCCCCGTCCAGTGTTCTGTCCGAAAGGACGTTCATCGCAGCAGGGGGGATCGTGACCGATAAGCGCACTTGCCTAGCTCATGACAGTGTAGACTAGTACTACCTCACATTTATAAAAATGAATGAGGCATGGATCTCTGAGGAATTCAACACATGTGACCAATAGATCAGGTTTCATCGAAATTCCTCATGCCAGGCCACAAATATCCGAAAAACCGCCATCCACCCACAACAATTCCTGGCCCTTGGCTTCACTAAATACAGCGGCATAAAAGGCATTTCATGTCCATTGAATGGCTAATTTTTGCAGCCTATACAGGCCGACACTTACTGTTCTGTGTACTGTGAATGCCTACTGTACCTCTAACCATCATATACTACGTTCTTTACTGTCAGTTAAACCCATGTGAGCTCATTTTTGTGGCCTATACAGCCCGCCACCAACTTGTGTATACTGTGAACGCCTACTGTACCTCTAGCCATCATATACTACGTTCTTTGCTATCAGTTCAAACCATGTGAGCTAATTTTTGGAGCCTATACAGGCCGACACTTACTTCTGTATACTGTGTGAATGCCTAATGTACCTTCAGCCACAGAATACTACGTACTTAGCTGTCAGGTAAACCCATGTGGGCTAATGTTAGGGGCCTGGAAGGGGCGACACTTACTTCTGTATCCTGCGAATGCCTAATTTACCTTCAGCCATAGAATACTACATTCTTAGCTGTCAGGTAAACCCATGTGGGCTATTCTTTGGTGCCTTTTATGGCCGACACTTACTTCTGTTACCTGTGAATGCCTAATGTACCTTCAGCCACAGAATACTACTTTCTTAGCTGTCAGGTAAACGCATGTGGGTTAATTTTTGGGGCCTGGAATGGCCGACACTTACTTCTTTATCCTGTGAATGCCTAATTTTTCAGACTGGAAATGAAAAACAATGGGTCTGTAAAGGTTCCGCCAAATTGTGGAATGGAAACTGACCCATTTTACATATGTGTGAATGGACCCTATATGTATTAGACAATGTATTTACTGGCTGCTGTCAGTTCTGGCTGATTTATGAAAAAAATATATATATTTTTTGCTGTAAAAAAATAAAATAAAGGGCAACTTTTTCAATTCCAATACTTCTGTTATGACATTGTCCATGTGCTGGGACTATTTGTGCACAGCTAGTACGTCTTTTGTGGCTGCAAATATGACCTAAAGGTTTTTAAAGTTCGCCTCCCATTAAAGGCACGCCGCAAACTCGCGGTTCGCGGACTTTTGAGAAAATTTGCGGCTGGCGTTCACGAACCGCCTCGGCCGATGTTCGTTCATCACTATTCCTATGTTTGACCCTCGGCCTGGCTACTGACCTTGCTTTGCATTGACCTGCCTGCTCTTCCAGTGATCCAGTGGTTGTGACCATCTTATCCACTACAGATCCGATTCCTGAAGCAGCTACACCTGCAGGAAACCCATGCATCTTTGGGCAGAGCACCCTCTGTCACCATCTCCAGGGGTGCTCTACACTCAGCCGCAAGGGGAGCCCTCTCATCACCTCAGCCTCCAACCCGGTTAATGACACATTGATTCCGGTTGTGAGGAGATAAGCTGTGGTTTATCTGTATGGAGGTGAGCAGGCACTTTGCTCAGTGACAGATATATCACTGTGTGTGAAGATAACGTATGCGTTTTGATAGTAATTAATCACATATTCACAAAGGATTTATCCAGTTGTAGATATGAATGGAATCACACCCTTATTGGACTTTATGAACTGTTTCTTTATATAGCTGCACTACACTGTATTTATTTATATACATTTAAATACTGTACATGTTGACTATACCTGCTGGTTCAAACAAATCATGTTTGTACATGACATATGGTGTTCAGTAATTATCTGCATGTTTTGTTTAACTCTTGGAAGACACATTGTTGGATTCAGGGCTAAGAAACATGGATGAACCAAGGCTATTGTTTGTGAATAAACTAATTATTAACTGCAAAGATCTGCTGGGTGAATTGTCTTGTTTGGAAGGTCTGTGATTATACCAGTGTGTTAATTATGAATAATACTGTATATTTAGCAACAGTAAATAATTTATAAAGTCATTTTATTCAAAATGACTGCTTAAAATAGCAGCACTATAAATTGTAAAAAAAAAAAAAAAAGCAAAAACCTTTCTGTAAAATGTACTTAGGGAGTATGTATTGGCAAAACCTTTTTTTTTTTTTTTTTTTTTCATTTTAAATAGAGTTAATTAAGAGTTAAAACCTGCATGTGTTCCATTGAGATTTCCTGTCTCAGAGATAAAAGTGAAAATAAGTAGCATGCATAAAACTTGCTGCAGCAAAAACTACATTTCTAAAGAAAAATAACAAGTAAAATTCCATTTAAAATGACTTGCAGTTATAATTGCCGGCATGCAGCTATTGACAAAAAAAAAAAAAAAAACAGCATGTGGTCACCCATACCATTTGTTTTTAAAATAGCGTGGGGGTCCCCCCCAAAATCTATGCCAGACCCTTATCCGGGCATGCAGCCTGGTAGGACAGGAAAGGGGGGGGCAAGTGAGCAATCCTCTCTTCCTGAACCATACCAGGCTACATGCAATCAACATTGGGGGGTGCGTTGGGGCAGAAAGGCTCTGCCCTCCCACCCCAAAGCACCTTGTCCCCATGTTGATGGGGACAAGGGCCTCTTCCTGACAACCCTGGGCTGTGGTTGTCAGGGTCTGTGGACAGGGGGGCTTATTGGAATCTGGAAGCCCCTTTATTAAGGTATGGATTTTGGGGGAACCCACGCATTTAAAAAAAAAAAATTGGCGTGGGGTTTCCCTCCAACTCTATACCAGACCCAAAGGGTCCCTGTAGCATTTTTTTCTTTATTTTTTACTGGCACTTTTTTTTATTTATTGTTCAACTGTCAGTGTGGAAACCCATTGACAGCTGGTGACTCATCGGTTGTTAAGGATGCCGCAACCAGCTTCCCGGCCCCACTCCTTAACAACCACTGTACACTGCACCCTGCTAGGGCAAAGCTTTGCCCAATCAGGGCACAGAATGCACTGTGCAGAGCTCAGTGCATTGCAGGGTGTTCGTCAGGGCAAATACGGGTGTTCAGCGAACGGGCAAATGTTCAGCCTGAATTGATGCTCAGGCAGAATTGTTTGCCCATCCTTACCCACTACAGGACAGCCAGTCTTGGACACAGCTCTGAAGAAAATTTAATCTCTTCCTGCCAGAACAGCAATATGCCTTGTTTACATAGACAGACCGCTGTTCTGTCTCTCTGCAGGATGATCATCGAGTTCCCAGTTGACATTGAGTCCGCGGTACCCATTGATAGGCTCCCGCTGTGTGTAATCGCATGCGTGCCTTCTACCCAGAAATGTCAGATCACGTACATATACCTGATCCAGTGCAGAGGTGCCACCCTGTAGCCAAAAAAATGGCTATAGCACAAACATTAAGGAGTTAAAATGTTTGTTACTGACACGCCCCAACAAATAGAGCTTTCTTTTGGTGGTATTTGATCACCACTGTGTCTTTTATTTTTTTGCGCTATAAACAAAAAAAAGACTGACAATTTTGAAAAAAAATTATATTTTTTACTTTCTGCTATGAATCACATCCAATAACAAATTCTAAAAAATGTGTTTCTTCATAAATTTAGGCCAATATGTATTCTGATACATGTTTTTGGTTAAAAAATACCACTACGCATAGATTAATCTGTTTATGTGAATATTATAGCATCTACAAACGATGGTATATATATTTATAGATTTTTTTTCTTTTTCTAATACTAGTAATGGTGGTGATCAGCGACTTATAGCAGGACTGTGATATTGTGGTGACACTTTTGTCACTTCCCACTTTGTGGGAGCCAGTGACACTAATTCAGTGATCAGTGCTCAAAATATGCACTGTCACTGTACTATTGACACTGTCTGGGAAGGGGTTAAACATCTAGGGCGATCAAAGGGTTATCTGTGTGCCTAGCCACTGTTTTTGTGCACTGTGTTAGGTGCTCTTACGAAGGGAAGGAACACAAAATCTATCCATTCCCCCCTGTCAGAACAGAGATCTGCCTTGTTTACATAGGTAGATCATCATTCTGTGTGTTTTACCAACAATCGGCAGGTTCCAGCAGACATCCAGTGCCCGTCACCTGCAGATCAGCGTCTACTGTGAATAATCATGTGCCCCCTGTAGGCGGAAGTGCAGAATCACATATATTTATATACATGATTCTGCACAGGAGAGACATCCTGTAGCAGTACAACTGCTATGGGGCGGTCTTTAAATAGGTTATCATCAGAATAGATCTCTTTACAATGCAACATTTCAAAGAGCACTAGTTAATTTGACTGACTGTGCTTATGAAGAAACTCTGAGCCAGTGAATGTATAGTCCATTGGTATTTATGAGGTTATTTTCTATGACTAAGTGCAGTGAAAGCTGGAGTTCATGCATGTAGACAGCATGTAGACAGAAAGTAAAATATACATGATGATTGTTATGATTGTTGCCAAAATGTATTATACTTTGAAATATATATATCTTCAGTAATATAATTTGATAAAGGGAGTTTGTACACTTGAGTGACAGCTTCAACACATCAATCAAAATGTATTGATATATAGTCAGGGCTTTTTTTCTCAGTGAATAGGTGCTGGAGCTCACGCTCCCTGGTCAACTCCCTGGCCCAACCATGCCCACAACCCCAGCCACATCTTCCACAGAGGTGAAATGACATGGTTGCCAAATAGTGGGTGTGATCGAGGCTCAGAACTGTGTATCGCAAAAGGTGAAAGGTGCAGAAAAGTGAAGCACACAGAGTACAGGACACAGGAGTATGTATTGTGCAGTGCTCAGGAGTGCATATCATACAGGGTGCAGTAGCCATAAACATGTACAGTACACAACAATAAAAAGGTACAGTATTCACCATACAGCACAGCATAGAGACTATGATCAGAAGCATGCAATGTACAGTACATACATAATCTAAAGGAATATGATACACACTCATAACCACTACCCCTGTATACTGTGTTATACATTTTATAATCATGACCCCTGTTCTCTTTATACTAGGCTCTATTTTACACACTTCTGACCACTGCACTCTGTCAGTAGTGCTGTACCTTACATACTCCTGACTGCTGAACTACTCTGTATGCTGTGATGTATTTTGCATGCTCCTGACTGCAGGGCCGGTGCTTCCACTAGGCAAACTAGGCAGCCGCCTAGGGCGCATTGCCACCTAGGGGCCCAGCTATGAGTCAGCACTCTCTCTCCATCATGAATGATCCTTGTGAGCTGAGGGGCGGGGTGGCCGTGGGGGAGGAAGAAGGGGCAGTGGAAGATGCCAGGTGTCTTGGGCAGTGCAGAACTACCAGGCCCTGGCTTTCCACCACTGTTAGGGGGCCCAAAGAGGCAGGAAGTGAGTCCACCAGCATGCTGCCTAAATGATGATCCTCTTCGGCTGGAGCTGAGTGGCCTTAACCCCGGGCAGGAAGTGACTCTCTGCACTGAGCTGATGGGCAGCCGTTCATTTCCCTGGGTCGGTATTAAGCAGGGAGCTGAGGAGAGCTGAACCTGAGCCAGAGCTTGGCACCGGAGGGCTGAACCTTCACTGGAGCAGAAGCGAAGAGGCACCGGAAGGGTCTGAGGAGGTTGGCGATGAAATAAGTGTTGAGCTCTCTGACTGCTGCTTTTCCCTCCACCAGGAGACAGTTGGAGCTGTGGTGAGCACTGTGGTCCAGGAGAGGAGTGTCCTGGGAGAAGGAATCAGCAGGATCACAGTGAAGGAGGGCAGAGTGCGGGCCACTCTCTTCATACCGCCTAGTGAGTGTGCCCAGAACAGGGGATCGGGGTCCCTGGGTGTTACATGGAGCATCCCTGGTATGAAAGGGAATCGGGGTCATCAGGTGTGCCATGGGGAATCGGAGTCACCAGGTGTGACATGGGGGATAGGGGTCACCAGGTGTAACAGGGGTTCGGGGTCGCCAGGTGAGCCATGAGGAATTGGGGTCCCTGGGTGTGCCATGGGGGAATGGGGTCCCCAGATGTGACACAGAGAAACATTAGGGTCCCCAGGTGTGACATGGAGGAACATCAGGGTCCCCAGGTGTGACATGGAGGAACATCAGGGTCTGACATAGAGGAACATTGGGGTCACTTGGTATGACAGCATGACATGGAGGAACACGGGGTCCCTGGGTCTGACATGGGGGAACATTGGGGTCAGTGGATATGACAGCATGATATGGAGGAATATTGGGGTACCAGGGTGTGACATGGAAAAACATCAGGGTCCCTGGGTGTGACATGGAGGAATATGGGGGTCACTAGGTAACAGCATAACATGGAGGAAGCATCAGATCAGGGTCACTGGGTATGACAAAGGGGAGTTTTTAACCATTTCCCTTTTTTTTTCTTTTTTTTGGGGGGGGGGGGGGCGCAAGTAGCTTGTCTTGCCTAGGACGTAAAATATTCTAGCACAGGCCCTGCCTGACTGCTGTAATCCCCACATACAGAGTGGTTGGATTATTCAACATATAGCCCTGTGTACAGAATGCAGTAATTAGGAATATGTAACATAGAGTGTAATGTGCAGTCCAGCAAACAGTGTGCAGGGGTCAGGAGTGCTTAACGTAAAACCTGTTCTACAGAGTGCAGAATTCAGGAGTATTGTCAATGGGCCATAAATGTAACATATGACTGTAGGAGGTATGTTATGTATAGCACAGCATACAGTTATGACTAGGTAATGTACAAGGTATTTTACCAAATCCTCAATGTTGAAAGCTACACACCCTACATGTTCTGCCATACATTACAAACTCTTGGTTACTGAACTCTGTATACTTTGCTGCCCCCCAGTAAAGTTCTCTTGTCCTTTCCAAGCAAAAATCCCACTCCCCTTAAGTATCCCCCACCCCTCAAAGTAACCATCAATTACTCGTCTCTGCACACCTCTTTGCTTTCCTCTGCACCTCCCACCTCCCCCCATCCCCAGCTCAACTCTGTGCCCAATATCCACAGCTCACCTACACACCTCCCCATCCACAACCCACCTTCTGCTCCATCCACAGTTCACCTTAGCACCCCCATCCACAACTCACCTTTGTACCCCATCAACATCTCATCTCTGCAACCCCTCCATCCACAGGTTACACTCCCAGTCCACAACTTACCTCTGCCCGCCCATCTACAGCTTATCCTCACAGCGTTTACCTCTGCACAATCTGCACACCCCCTTCCCTTCTATCATGCCTGCACAAATCTCTCCTTTCCCAGCTCTCCCCTTTGCACAAATTTCCTTCCCCCTCCACCACTCTCTCACAAATCCCCCCCCCCTAGTTCTCTCCCCTTTTCACAAAATACTCCCCTCCCCCAGCTTTCTCACTATTTCACAAATCCTCCATCCCCAAATGCTCTCAAACATTCCCCCCCTAGCTTTCTCACAAAACCTCCTACCCCTACACAAAAAGCTCTCTCACTTGTGCACAGATTGTCCTCTTCCCCCACAGCTCTCTTTTAGCTCTTGCAGAATGCAGACATTAGGGCTCTTTTAGCTGTGCCTGGGCTTTTTTTCAACACAGTGAGGTGTCCTGCAGCTCTGCCTATTAAGAATGTAGCATGGAGCAGAGGATGAGTTTCACAGCATCTCACTCAGCTCCATGCAGTTGTTACACAGTTGTAACAAATGGCAGATGGAGAAAGAAGCCGCATCCCCAAGCCCCATTCTTATATAAATGTTGGTCATTGCAGCGTAGAGACATGGGACATCCACCTGTAAACATCAAGCATCATGTGGCCTGGGTGGCTGCCGACACTGGCACACAAAAGCTGGTGGATCAAGTGAGTCCTCTACCAGCTTCTGTGTTTTATAACAAGCGGGAGAGGACATGGCTGCCAGAGGTGGCGGGACTCTCTTCCGGGACGTTCCGGCCGAAAAAAAGCACTGTACAGTATATAGTTATAAATATATCACATCCTGGAAGTGATGGTTTGGCCCCCACAGAGGCCTGATCTCAACATCATCAAGTCTGTCTGGGAATACGTGAAGAGACAGAAAGCATACATCCACAGAAGATCTGTGGTTAGTTCTCCTCAATGTTTGGAACAATTACCTGCCTAGTTCCCTCAAAAATTGTAAGCACAAGCACTGTGGATAAGATTTACTAAAAGTGGTGCACTCAGAATCTGGTGCAGCTATGCATGGTAGCCAATGAGCTTCTATAATCACTTCTATAATCTTGTTCACTTTGGCAATAAAACCTGGATTCTGATTAGTTTCAATGGAGAGCTCATCAGCTGCAATGCTGATCAGTGTATTTTGAAGACGGGGGTGTCCCGCTGTCGGAATACAATGGCACACTGGGCAGGATTTCTGCATCCCATGGAATGGATGTGTGGAAGGAGTTGAATGAAAAATTAAATTATTTATGGCAAGTTTTAACATTGTGTACTGAAGTGACATGCATTTACGTACCAACACAATAGTGTTTAGTATTCGGTGGTATTACAATAGTAACCAGTTTGTATGCAGAGTCTTATTTTTACCAAATAGTATGCAGAGGCTTATTTTTACCAAATATGGGCATAACTACACACATTTATATTGAAAAAGTACTATTTACTTTAGCAGGTATATTTTATTCCTGAATTAGGACCTGTCCTGTAACCCCATGGTAAATCCAGTAATAGAACAGACAAGGAGTCACTGCTCAAGGTGGTGTAATTGCCTGATGACTCACACAGGTGCATGCCCCGGCTCGCCTCCGTGAAAACTTGATAAAAGAAAAAGAATTGGCAGCACTCCAGGTTGATTAAGCACACAGTCAGTGTGTGAAACGCGTCTACCTTGTCACGATTGTCATATTTGGATGTCCAGTCAATAAACCTGGATTTTGACTCAACCTGGAGTGCTTCCAATTCTTTTTCTTTTATCAAATCCAGTAATATATGTGCAGTAGCTAAGCAGTCCAAATATATGTAAATTAAACCCCTATGAAGTTATAAATGTATACCTTGCAGTAAAATAAGAAAGTTTTTAGAGCTCACTTTTAAGTTCTGTGCCCTATATAAAAAAAAAAAAAAAAAAAAAAAAAATGATATGTGCTGTTTTATGCTATAATACAATGATAGACATTTTAGGAAATTTCCAGTGCATTCTTATATTTTACTATTACAGTTGCATTATTTCTCAGTATTTTGTTTATTCTTCTGTTTCTATGCATATAAAATGTTGTCTCTCTTTGATTACTGCAGATAAAATAAAGTGTTACTATTTTTCATATTTTACTGACCTATTCCACTGGAGCTAAAAAATATTCAGTTATGCAGAATGTGGTAGCCAAATCTAGTTTTCTATTCTAGAAGCCATTCTAACCTTCCTGTATTTTTTCTACACATGAAATGAAAAAAAAAAAAAAATATTCATAAGGACCCAAAGGAGTAGGTGAATCATTCAATGCATTAATGTAAGCAGGGATGTCATGCACTTTTCTGCATAAATTGAATTTGAATAGTGTATTACAATGCCTAATCTTTTCTGCAAAGAAAACAGACATCGTCTCTAGTACAAAAAAAGAAAAATGAAAATTCCTTAACGGCACAACAAATTCCCTTTGAAATTCCCTCTTACTCCCTTGTCTTGATTTTATATCTTTCATATTATTTGTCTACATGTGATTAGTTAGCAATAAGATGGAGTATCAGCTGGAATTTCATAATGAATAAAACTATTGTAGTTTTTGCCTAAGGAGGAAAAGAGAAAAGACATTACAGACAATACAGAAGATAATGACCTTCTTGTACAGCTTTGCTACCGAGATTATTTTATAAGACACCAAAGTCATAAGCCATTAATCAGAAATGACAGTCTTTATTCGTGTATATTTGACTTCAAGCTGCATAATGTTCAGGTTTAATAGATGTGGATAAATGACCCTACCTGTAATACTTTTTCAAACTGACAATGATTAATGGTGAAGCAGGGTTTATGAACAGGAGAGCAATGTTGAAGTAAACAAGAAAAAAGGACAACCGTTTCAGTATAAAGCAGCTTTATGGACTGAACTGAATGCTCTATATATCTCTACATGTCATTAGTCAGGACAATTAGTCAATGCTTGAGGCCAGTGAACTGTCACATGTTCATAGCTCTTGGCTGCAGACACAGTGGTCACAAAGAAATCTGATTAAATCAGGTATGCTGGTATATCGTTTATCCTAAATTAGAAATAGGCACTGTAAACCCCTTCCCTCGCCCATATGTTTTTTTTTTATCTGGGAAGAACTCTAATGCAATGCAACTCAGAAAAAGAGAAATATGCAGTGTATCATGAATAATTAACATAATGGCCACTCATAAGCTTTTTTGGGGCCATATGCCAAATGTTATAGTAATTTTTTTTCCAGTATATCCCTTGGCTTCTAGTGAGTGGTTACATAGCTTTTATTAGTTTCTCAGCTTCTTACAGGTTTTTCCCCACAGTGAGCAGGCCTTATGTGAAGAAGCCAAAATATAATACACTCAGGCCAACATTAACAATGTTTTTTAGATAAAGTCTCATGTCTCTTTCACAGAATTTCGATAGAAGTAACAGGTGCAGAAAAATTGGGCTTTGGATGTTGGTGCCTTCACACCTTAACCATATCGAGGTACACGAGCACCTTGCAAATTCGGGTGTTTTCTGAACAAGCAATGTTTGGGCCAAACTTTTGCTCAGCTCAAACTGTTTGTCCAACTCTATCTAAGATGACCTGGACCTGTTTGTGATGGAGGTTGAGTTCTAATGCTAAAAAATGTCCTAATGCAGTCAGTCCCACTTCATGCTCCACTAGAGCAAAGTGATGTCAAGGGAAAGCCAAGCACAAGAGTCTTCCCATGTGTAAGGGGATAAGGTGTCTAACAAATGGGAAGAATCCGGATTTAGGATGGTAGGGACTGAACTATAGGTTAGAGAAAATAATCTACATATTGAGAAAGGCTGCTCATGAGGCTATCCATTGCCACAGGGATTGGCCTTCCTGAGGGACAGATAGGGTCTTAATGTACCTTAGGTAGGTGGTAAAAATGCAGGTGGTTGTAGAGCATTTTATATAGAAATTGATATTCTCTTAGATTAATGACTTTATCTCTATATGCTTGGTGCGCTAGAGTCTTAATTTTAGACTTGAATGTCTGTAGCGGGTCCTTAACAGGTTTTTTATATTTTTTTTTATCAGACAGTAATCTCTCAGCTTCATTAATATAATTAAATCTATTCCAAATCACTATGACCCCTCCTTGTCTGCCTGTTTTTTTTATAACGTCATTGTTCTGGGTAAACAATCTAAAGCTTGTCTCTCTTTAGGAGTCAGGTTTTGATGCTTATGGCTGTTGGACTGGCACATTTGATGCAACTCCGCAAAGGTGACATAATAAAAAGCATCTATAAAGAAGCCCTTCATACGGTTTTCCACTTCAGAGAAAAAGGTAAAATTTATTTTCCATACCCTGGCTATTGTCAATTTGGAAGCTAGTTATATATAGTAGATTTGTTTTAATTTGGTTTTGGTAATGTTCGGGTGTTTAAAATGTAAAAGGACAAACCAATGGTCTTAGTTGAACCCCAAACAATTTGTGTAAGGGTGTGAAAACTCTAGTTCAGAAACTGCTAAGCATTGAGGATATCTATTAAGAAATTCTCCTGAAGAAAAAAACAGAATGACCATTGAGAGATATATGAGCAAGTCTGGAAGGTGCAAGGTACCATCTGATAAAGCATTTAAACACAGATTCAAAAGTAATATTAATTGTGCAAATATCAATGGTTGGCCAGGTAGTGTGCTAGTTTTCCTCAGACCTTTAGGTTCTCTTCCTATCTTGTGAAATAAGTATACATACATATTACGTATTATTACATAATACATGTATTCATGATTGATATGAGAGTACAGGCATACCCCGTTTTAAGTACACTCACTTTACATACACTCGCGAGTACAGACACAGCCTGGTCAACTTGGCATGGCACTACTCCCGGTTTTTAACATTGGCGTCTGTGGTAAATCTTGGTCAGCTTGACATAGCACTGCTCCCAAACCATAAGTGACAGGGATACCAAACTTAGGGAGCATCGAGAGGGGACCCAGGACTACAACATATCCTATTTGTAATCTACCAGGTCATAGTCCTGGATCCCCTTAACATGCTCCCCAAGCTTGGTGTCCTTGTCACATATGGTGGGAGCAGTGCCATGTCAAGCTGACCAAGATTTCCTATGGAGCTAGTGTATTCACATGCATTGAGAAGTATAAAAATTTATTGCTTCACTTTTAAGTACATTTTAGTTTTTCATACATGCTCTGGTCCCATTGTGTACTTAAAAGTGGGGTATGCCTGTAGTTTATTTAGATAAGCTCAAGGACTGTAAGTGCAAATATATTCAAAGACAGTAAAGATGGTTGAAAGGTCTTTTTTTTTTATAAGTGGCATGGTCCAATGCAGAAGCTGTATGTATCTAAAGGGAGACAGAAGGCGCTTCTAAGTGCAGTATTCAACAATATTTATCCATAAAATAGCTTAAAAACACTTACAAGGTAGTAGATGAAACAAGCATGTCAGTAGCATGGTAAGCATCCTGCTCAGTCCTATGCCTCCAGGGGAAGAGCCGACCAGCAGCTGTGACAGGAGAGGGAGAAAGGAGGGGGTAAGATGACTGCCCGGCTACTAGAACCACACTGAAAAGCATGGACCGGAAGTGATACTTACCATGCTATTTACAAGCTTATTTCATCTACTATTTTGTAAGTGTTTTTAAACCATTTTATGAAAAAATACTATTTGAATACTGCACTTAGAAGCATCCTATGTCTCTCTTTATCCATGTTAAAGCTGTTTCTTCTCTTTAGAGGGCTGCCACAAGTGCTATTCCAGGCATCACCTATTTTACCCTTGATGCTGATGCTGACACTGATGTGAAGGTTGATGGTCCAGCTTATTGAAGGACAATTCCTGACAGAAGCACCCTCTTTTCTTTCTCCTCCCTGTATGTATCTAAATAATTCTGAGGGTAGAGCTCTGAATCTCTCCTTGACAGAGGGACAGGAGAGAACTGAATCTTGATCAAGAACAGAATGGACAGTGGTAAGGCCATGTGTTATACACCAAAGAAAAGCAGGAGACTCTAGTCCTGGTAGGAAATGTGGCTTGCCTGTAATGGGAAGTTGGGGTAGATATGGGAAGGGGGATTTATAGAATACTTAAAGCCATCCCAGATTTTTGGTTTATGCTTGATTAGAGTGCTCATGGTTTGCAGTCATAAATTAACGGGGATGCAACGTAATGCTTTAAATGTAACTAACAAACAAGAGGTGGCCTCCGGGGGTGGCTTGAGTGCTTGAGTGGCTTAATAGCATTTTAGGAGATTCGCAACTCCTAGGCCATCTTGACTTCTATGAATATACATAGTGTGCCTAGGAGTCTCAGTTCAGTTTGCACCATATGACAGACATAATCTTGTTTTGGAAAGACTTTATGACATATGAGGGAACTTGAACGGGAAGGGACCGGAAAGGGTACAAGAGTTTTGGTAGAATGGTGATTCATCCTCCCCATCCAAGAACCCAGTTTCCTAAAAAAACACATATATTAAAATATTTAAGGGCCTTCATAGGGGTCTATGTGCCATTATTTTATTTTTTTTTAATAGAATCCAGAAGGGAAAGGTGCTACCAATGTAAAACTATTTTCTTTGGTAAATGTCAATGCTTTAAAGGAACAATGCTCCCGGCCAAATGGAATTTACAAAAAAAAAGTTTGCACTTGTCCTTCTTCCATGTCCCCATGACATACTGTATGCCCATGTTTTTTTTGACAGTCCTTTGCTTGTTAGTCCAGAAAATGGGCATTTTTGATTTGACAGATTTGGTGCCCATTGACTATAATATATTATATCATATACAGATCCAAAAATGGTTTAGAGGCATTTACAGGTCTTACAGAGGAGGAAGATAAAAACAGCACTCTTAGTGTCAACATTTTAATGAAGCTCAGTCCATCTTTCTTAAGACCAGTCTTGGATTTATATAGATTTCTTTGTGGGTGAGCACCTAGGCATTTACTTCAAGCATAGAGTGCTGTGGCTACCCTTGGAACTATTATATGATATGTATATATATAATGTATTTTTTAATTAACATATTATAATATACATTTCATGTACCTGTATGTATACATTGCTATTACGTTTTTTGGAAGATCAGTAAGCATTTGTGACAACATAGAGCTATTATGCTTTTATGTTAGTATTGCTAGCAGGCAAAGGGTTAATGAATCCAGCATTTGCTTTAGGTATATAAGGTATAAAATGTGGTCACACATTTAAAACATGTCTTCTATTACCCGGGACCGGTACCTGTTCATGTCCAGCATAATTGAAAAAAGAGATTCACTAACTCTCCGAAGCTATTTAAAATGGAGATTTACCTATAACAACTTGAAAGAAATAATGTACTTCAACAAGGAACAATAATTTCACATTAATAATTATGTTACCAAAATAAAAGTGTGCTGAAATGCCTCCAGCATTGTTAATGTTTCTTCTTGCTGGAGGCTGCCATTTTGCTGAAGCTCCAAGACCTTGTGCAGTAGCAAATCTTTAGGCTGTCAGCAGTTCAACCTCTACAACTTTTGCCCAGTGCCCGAAAAAAGAGAGCGACTGAGCATGTGTAAAGCAAAGTGAGACAATGTATTATTGAAATTTAAACAGTATAGGCACTTATTTTTAATGTTTTACACAACTATATCTGGCCCCTGTAACAAAAGGGGCCAGCCTGAAGTGATCTACTTTGACATTAAATATCAGGTTTAAGACAGCAGCTAGCTGCCATAACCCCGTTTTTTTTTATAAAGCTTGCGATCCGGAATCTAATAAAAGTGGCCCTGGTGGAGGATTTGCCACAGGATCACTTTTATGGGCAGTGGGGGAGGTGCCCCTCGCCACTTGCTGGTCATTTTTCCCACTTACCGGAGCCATCAGTAGCGGCGAAAATGATCCGATCTGCTGTAGTGATGGGCAGGAAGTCAGGTGAGGGCAAGATGGCCCCCACTCGACTCTTTGCCCTTGGAAGACTGAAGCGACGTCAAACGCCACTTCTGCTTTTTTCTTTTTTGCTTTTAAGTGTAAATGTGAGATCTGTGGTCTTTTTGACCCTAGATCTCACAATAAAGAGGACCTGTCCTGCCTACTTTTTTTACAAGGGATGTTTACATTCCTTGTAATAGGAATAAAAGTGATAAAAAACAATAAAAAATTAAAGGGACAGTGTAAAAATAAAAAGTAAAATAAATATGAAAAAAATGTGAGGTATCGCTGCAATCGTTAGAGCGAGAGCAATAATTCTAGAACAACACCTTCTCTGTAACGCCAAACAGGTACCCTGGAGATTTTAAAGTACAGAAGTTTGTTGCCATTCCACGAGCATGCACAAGTTTAAAGCATGACATGGTAGGTATCAATTTGCTTGACATAACATCATCTTTCACATTATGCAAAAAAAATTGGGCTAAATGTACTGTTTTCTTTTTTTTTTTTTTTATCAAAAATTGGTATTTTTAAAAAAAAAATTGCGTTTGTAAGACCACTGCGTAAATACAGTGTGATATAAAGTATTGCAACGATCTCCATTTTATTCTCTAGGGTCTCAGCTAAAACAAAATATATAATGTTTGGGAGCTCCAAGTAATTTTCTAGCAAAAAATACTGATTTTAACTTGTAAACAATACATTTCAGAAATAGGCCTGGTCCTTAAGTAGTTAAAGTATACTGTAACCTTAAAACTTAATAACCTTATTTCACTTTCCCCATTGACTTTTAATGATCAAATGGTGATTTTTCTTAGGAACATCACATTTTTTTGTGGAAGTTTAGGCAAAGCAAGAACTTCTTACTGATACTGTATTATAAGCAGATCAAGGTTCTATTCTATTATATCATTAAACTATATAGTATTATCACTAAATGGTTTCAAAGCACTGTTTTGCCACATATTTTTATTTGCAATGGTTTGCTTCAACTAAAGAAATGTGAAATCTTATTGCTAAGGGCTAGTGGACCTTGAGCATCATCACTAGTCTTTGAACTAATGTATTAATTATTTTTGATGGAGGAAGTCATATCGATTTTCCAACATGCAATATAAAAATATCTGTGCATACCTTCATATTTTATTTATCACACAATGTCAAATCACAGTAGGAAACAATTGCTTCATATTTTCTTCAGAGCTTTTCCTCTACATTGTTGTTATAACAACAGTATTGTTTCCCTAATAGTGTATAGCTTAGACAGGTAGATAAAATGCATTAGTGCTGCTAGTTTATCCTCCTATGCATTGTATATGAATTTCCATGATTCACTATCAGTATACTAAATCTGATAAGATTTAGTATACTGATGAGAAAACCATCTCAGGACACAGTGAATATGCAAATGTTCCCTGTATCATTTATTAAATGGAAAAGTCTAATGATAGCTGGCTAAAAATCTAATAAGGCAGCAAATTAAAAAACACTTTCATCTTTCTCGATTTCATAAGAAAAACATACACCTAGCACTTAGCTTAATCATAGAGCTTTGTAAATAGCTTTTATTACCTAATGACCACAGACATGAACATCTATACTTTATAAATAAATGTAATGTACATGATTTATTGTATTGTTACTGTACTATTAGAAAAAATGTCTATCTATCTATCTATCTATCTATCTATCTATCTATCTATCTATCTATCTATCTATCTATCTATCTATCTATCTATCTATCTATCTATCTATCTATCTATCTATCTATCTATCTCCTCAATGCAGGCATTTGAGTTATTTACATGCATACCTGTAATTTCAAATGGTCTAATACTATACAGTATATTGAAAGCCAAACAAAATTAATGGAATTATTGTTTCTGATCTGAAGGCCAGTATTTTGGAAAAGGTTATATTGGCCAGGTTTTGGGGGAGGCAATCTGCATCATCTTTATTATCTGATCACATAGCTTTGCTGTTGTATATGTGCACCTAATTTGTTACTATTTAGGCCCTGAATAAATAACAGTAAGGGTTTAACATTTCATCAGAATTAATACAAACATATATTTATGTACACTTTGTAATCATAGAGGGTAACACAATAAATGAACCATGTCATGAGGATTAATATTGTAATATAGTCCTGCCAGTGTGAATTTAGTGGGAATCTGGTTATCATTATGTATATGATCAAGCTTACAATGGTGCCTGCTGCTTCGCATCTAAAGAATAGCTGTAGTTTATGGAGAATCACACCCACAGGCATCACATGCACACACTATAGACCTCCTTAACCATCATGTTTTTGGGCAGGCTTCTAATGGCTCCTGATCTTGCATGTCCTGCAATAATGGGGTGTTTGTTATCTTCCCTGTATCCACCATAAATATCAGGGGGATTCCACACCGTGCTGATTACTGGTTAAATGTTGGTCCAGAAGTGCTATAGACATGCTCAAGGTGGTGTAAAGTGTGATGACTGTGCAGTAACTCAAAGGGGTTGGTTTAATAAAACTGGAGTGTGCAAAATCTGGTGCAGCTTTGCACTGAAAGCAATCAGCTTCCAGTTTAAATTTTTTTATTTTAGCCAAGATACATTGAACAAGCTGAAGTTAGAAGCTGATGGGGTACCATGCACAGCAGCACCATATTTTGCAATCTCCAGTTTTAGTAAATCAATCCCATAGTATTCAACTAAAAACATTATTTAATTGATATAATCTAGCTAGAGTAGCCTGAGCATTATTCCTTCTCATGAATTTGAGAAGTTTGCATTTTGAATTAACTCTTCTAACATTATGCATTGCAATGGCTGTGTGTTGAGTTATTTAGAGCAAATTTACAATGTTATACAAGCTGTACACTCACTACTTCACATTGTAGCAAAGTGTCATTTCTTCAGTGTTGTCACAGATATGATAAAATATTTACAAAATGTGAGAGGTGTACTTACTTTTGTGGGATACTATATATATATATATATATATATATATATATAGTATCCCACAAAAGTAAGTATATATATAGTATATATATTGTATTTATATATATCGTATATATAGTATATATATCCCACAAAAGTAAGTATATATATAACCTCAAAGAAAATGATTAAGATGCCAATCGCAAGCCATAATAAAATCAATGGAAGCCAGTTCTGTAAAAAATCCCTAATTTTCTGGGAAAATAGGGAAAGTGGTTTTGACAAATAGCATTGTACTAATGCAAACTTTTTTTTTTTTTTCAAAATTCTATTTGGCTGGGTGCAGTGATTTTTTTTTTTTTTTTTTACAAATGATATTTACAAATGAAAAAAATAGTTTTAAATTGTAGGCAAATCACATCTCCATCCAGGCTTCTTTTATTTTTTAAAGAATAAATAGCACACAGACCCACAAAGGTCCCACAAAATATATAGAAGACACCTAAGGGTCTGCTTTGTATTGCAGTGGACCTTTGGAGGGGTCTAGTGGGTTTGCTGTTTTATTTATTTATTTATTTTTTGCTATACTAGTTGTCAGCAATAACGTTTATTCAAACAGTCCCTTGCAAAATGCAAAATGCAAGACCCTTTGAGTCCAGTATGGATTTTAAGCGGTTACCCCTTAGGGGGTCATTGCCCAAATTCACCCATGGCCATATTTAAGCTATGTTATAGCTAAAATATGTTCATATGGCCATATCTAGGCAAGGATGTAATGCTCCATTCCCCACACTTTTGTGTAGGTGGCCAGGCATTCCTGCTATGTAAATGAATGGGTCGGGTGATGTCAGTGGTTGGTAGGGATGTGGTGTGTGCAAGCAACTTGCTTCTTTGGCAACCATTGACAGCCAAGATAGTGGTGACATATTTAGGCAATGATGTAACCCACTCTTTTCTCCACCTATTAACTTATGTAACAGGGGATTGCTAACCATGTAAGTGAATGTATGGTGCTTCCAGATTCTGATAAGCACCCCACACCTACAGACCCCCACAACCCCACAACCACTTGTCAAGGATTATGGGGTGAAGCTCTTGTTCTCATGGGGACAAGGTGCTTTGCAAGGGGGACCCCCCATGTTGAGGGCATATGGCCTGATATGGCTCAGGAGGAGGTGCACACTCATAGCCCCCTTTCCTCACCAATCAGGCTGCATGTTCAGATTATTGATATTGTATGAGTTTTTAGGGGGGTTTTTTTTGGAAGGCTTCTCAGTGTTTTTTTTGGGGGAGTCAGAGCCCGCAAAATCTGCATCAGATCTTAAGGCTCCGTTCACATGTAGGCGTTTTGGGGCGTTTTTGGGGAGTTTTTCTGCTCTAGGATCAGCTCTCAAAACGCCCAACAAGACAAATCCTATTCATTTCAATGGCCCCTGTTCACATCTGAGCGTTTTGACGCTGTGAGCAAAACGCCCAACGCTCAAAAAAGTACATGAGCTTCTTTTTGGGCAGATTACAGGCGTTTTCCATTGGTTTCTATTCAATCTAAAAACGCCTGCACAAAAATCGCGGTAAAATCGCGGTAAAATCGCGCGAAAACGCTACGCTCAGCTGTGAATGTAGCCTAAGAGTCTGGTATGGATTTCCTGGGGAACCCTACATATTTTGTTTGCTTGAGGTATTACCTTAAAATCAATACCAGACTCAAAGGAGACCCTGCACTTTTTTTTTCCTGCTGTAGGATGTGCTACAGCAAAAAACATTTACAAACATACACCATATAAATTGCCGGCAAATTGTACCATTTAAATTGGTGGCAAAAAATATATTACAGTACATGTTGCCGCTGACAATGAGGGTTTGGCTGAGTTATTTAAACACAGTTTCAACCACTTGCAGCAAGAGGATGTGCAACAATTAATTGCATATGAAGGATGAGCAGGACAGCAATTGGAGCACAGAGGGAGGTCACAATTGCAAAAAGAACCAAATGGGCACAGATGTTCCTGCAGCTGGAGCCTACCTTCAAGTTGGCTTCAGTTACATAGTTAGTTTGGGGGAAAAAAAGACACAAGTACATTTAGCTCAACCAATAAAAGGGAAACAATTTTTTTAAAAATGACATGCAATCCTATACAAACAATCCTATACCCACAGTTTATCCAGGAGAAAGGAAAAACCCCAGTAAAGCACAAACTAATTTGCTCCAGCAGGGGATCAGTGATGGGAGGAGGGGGCTGATGATGATATCTCTGAATGTCCTTGGATGTCAGATATAGTAGAGGAGGAAAGTGAGGGAGAGGCAAAACATAAGTGAGGCAGGATGTCATCCAGGGGCAGAGGAATGGAGGGAGTTCCATGGGAGCAGGGCACTGTTATCCCCTTTTTTAATACATGTGCACTATATAGTAAAATATTTAATATTGCTGTCTTTAAAATATCATAGTACTATATTATTTATTGAAAAACAATAAAAAAAACCTTATTTCTCCCTCTTACTTTGCTGCCCCAAGTCCCCAAAAAACTGCTTACATATTTTCTAAAACAATAAATGAATGTGAAACCCAGCAAAGGAACCCAATAGCAAAGGCAATGCAAAAGTCCCAAAAAAATTCTATATATACAGTATCTCACAAAAGTGAGTACACCTCTCATATTTTTAGAAATATTTTATTAAATCTTTTGATGTGACAACATGACACTTTGCTACAATGTAAAGTAGTGAGTGTACAGCTTGTATGCCAGTGTAAGTTTGCTGTCCCCTCAAAATAACTCAACACACAGCCAGTAATGTCTAAACCACTGGCAACAAAAGTGAGTACACCCTTAAGTCAAAATGTCCAAACTGGGCCCAAAGTGTCAATATTTTTTGTGGCCACCTTATTTTCCAGCACTGCCTTAACAGTCATGGGTATGGAGTTCACCAGAGCTTCACAGGTTGCCACTGGAGTCCTCTTCCACTCCTCCATGATGACATCACAGAGCTGGTGGATGTTAGAGACCTTGCGCTTCTCCAACCTCCATTTGAGGATGCCCCACAGATGCTCAATAGGATTTATGTCTGGAGACATGCTTGGCCAGTTCATCACCTTTACCCTCAGTGTCTTTAGCAAGGCAGTGGTTGTCTTGGAGGTGTGTTTTGGGTCGTTATCATGTTGGAATACTGCCCTGCGGCCAAGTCTCCTAAGGGAGGGGATCATGCTCCCCTCATATCAGGCTGACCCCCACCCCTTCAACCTCTGCAGCAATGCTGGCAGCACTCATAGGTCTATTTTCCAAAGACAACCTCTGGATATGATGCTAAGCATGTGCACTCAACTCCTTTGGTCAACCATGGTGAGGCCTGTTTTGAGGGGCACCTGTCCTGTTAAGGTGCTGTATGGTCTTAGCCACCATGCTGAAGCTCAGTTTCAGCATCTTGGCAATCTTCTTATAGCCTAGGCCATCTTTATGTAGAGCAACAATTCTTTTTTTTACATGAGGTGCCATGTTGATCTTCCAGTGACCAGTATGAGAGAGTGAGAGTGATAACACCAAAATTAATAAATAAATAGTGAGTCGGCGCAAATGGAAAAAATCTCAACAGGGATTCAAACTGAACTGGCCAATATCATACGTTCCGGTGGGATATATCGGGCATATTCATGCAATTTATAAAAAAGCTAGTAATAAATAAAGAAGATACACGAAGATCAGCAAACTACAAAAATGTATAAAATCCGAATCTTAAAAGTCAATCCAATTCCTGAAATACTATTGTGTGTGGCTATCTTCAATATTGGTGTTCTCAATGATAGCTCCAATATATTCCTGACTTGTAACAACTCCTAATGAATGACCAATAAACCATAGACAAAGATCAGCAGACTGAGGCTAAAAATATGTATGATGCGAATCCTAAAATTCAATCAAATTCCTAAAGCTAATTCTGTGGTAATCTTCAATATAGAATAACTAGTCAAGTGTATATGTGACTTCTAATTAAGGGTAAACTACCCTATGAGACACCACAGAAGGATGATCAGAAAATCGCATCAAGTGACTAAAATCGCAGGATAAGTTAATCGCTGTATAAGCTCATTAACGAATATTCACAGTAGTCCAAAGTATAAATCAAATAGTGGTGCATGTGATAAAACACATAAAATGGACTAAATAAAATGCGTGTTTTTTTAAATAAATCCATCAGTGCATAATCATAAAAACCATAATGCATAAATGACATAAATGTGGAAAAATATATGGAATCTTCAAAAATCAATAAATCTTCCATATGTAATAAATCCAAGTGCATAAATGCAATTAAGTGCAGTGATCAAAAATATATAAATATATATAAATAGACATAAATATATATATAAAACTTGTGCAAATTAGCAGTCCATGTGCAATAATATATATAAAACTTGTGCAATTAGCAGTCCATATATAATATATAGAATAAGTGCGGTGGTCAAATGCAGTTCATCCGTGCGCTTAAAATAAATAAGTGCAGTGATCAGATAGAGTACATCCGTGCACTTATGATAAAGTGACAATTAGTGACTCTCTAGAACAACAATGTGGATATCCAGTGCTGTGATCCGGCGTGAGCTGTGATATAATAGGAGCAGTGGCCGCTCACCTCACTGCACCTTTTCAGGCGCTTTAAGATGGTCTTTGACCCTGGGGGTAGGACGCTGGGCTACTTTGGTAGCTAAGGGTGCTCTGACCTCCACTCTTTAATCCACAGCTCAGTCCCGGATTACCTCCAACGATACCAGTATATTCCCAAAAAAGACAATGATGCCCAGATAGTGAAGTACGTATAAACTCGCTTTATTGTTAAAATCAGGGAAAAGGAACACTCACATTTACATGAAGATCAATAGGCAGAAACAAACAATGTTGCCGCACTCTTGCGGTGTTGATTCCAAGACATTTCCGGCTACGGCCGTCCAACCGGAAGTCGACGTCACCCAATGCCTCCCGACGTGTTGCGTCACAGATCACGTGACTTTATCAAGGGAGAAAGTCCCTTGAGAAAGTCACGTGATCTGTGACGCAACGCGTCGGGAGGCATTGGGTGACGTTGACTTCCGGTTGGACGGCCGTAGCCAGCAGTGTCTTGGAATCAGCACTTGACTAGTTATTCTATATTGAAGATTACCACAGAATTAGCTTTAGGAATTTGATTGAATTTTAGGATTCACATCATACATATTTTTAGCCTCAGTCTGCTGATCTTTGTCTATTGTTTATTGGTCGTTCATTAGGAGTTGTTACAAGTCAGGAATATATTGGAGCTATCATTGAGAACACCAATATTGAAGATAGCCACACACAATAGTATTTCAGGAATTGGATTGACTTTTAAGATTCGGATTTTATACGTTTTTGTAGTTTGCTGATCTTCGTTTATCTTCTTTATTTATTACTAGCTTTTTTATAAATTTCATGAATATGCCCGATATATCCCACCGGAACGTATGATATTGGCCAGTTCAGTTTGAACCCCTGTTAAGATTTTTTCCATTTGCGCCGACTCACTTTTTATTTAATATTTTATTGGTATTTAAGTGAAAAATACTAGAGATGGCTGCATGCGGGATAGGATTTGATCCAAATCTCACAATTTGACCTATCTTATACCAGCTGTGACCCATTAGAAGTAATCCTCCCACTCGGTTACCCACGTGACAGCGCACATATCACCCCCAGCTTAATCTTACACCAAAATTAACACACCTGCTCTCCACACACACCTGAGACCTTATTACACTAATGAGTCACATGACACCATGGAGGGAAAATAGCTAACTTGGCCCAATTTGGACATGTTCACTTAGTGGTGTACTCACTTTTGTTGCCAGTGGTTTATTTATTTATTTTTTTTAATTATTTATTTATCAATATTTTAATTATTACAAAATTCATAAAAACCTTAAATAGTACACATTCCAGTACAATTCATTTACCAAAACTTATTTTTCACCCCTCCCATCCCCCTCTTCCCCCTACTCCCCCCTCCCCCTACTCCCCTACCCCTTCTCCTTATCTCTTCATTTTCTTTTTCTCCTTCATTCCCTTTAGTGTAGTCTCTAGTTTTTTTTAACTCATTCCAGCATTCCCATAAGGTTTCTTATTTCTTCCTGCCCTCCTCTCCCTCTATACACAGATATTCCATATTTTTAGTAGACTCCATTTTTTTAAACCATATTTCTATTTTTGGAGGATATTCTTTCTGCCAATTTAAGGGTATCAAGCTTTTGGCGGCGTTCAAAAGATGTGGAATCAAAGAGCTTTTATATTTTTTAATCGAGCCTTTTATCCCATGAAACAGACAAAACCACGGATCATCAGGTATCTCTAAATTTGTAATCTTTTTTATTAGTGTGGCTACCTCCTTCCAATATTTCTTAATTTCCGGGCAGGTTCACCATAAATGTGCCATCTACTTCACACCCCCTCCAGCATTTTTTAGAATTCCCCGTCTGAAATGTACCTATTTTGTCTGGGGTTTTATACCACCTAGAGATACATTTATAGTTCATCTCTACTGTATTGGTATCTATTGCAGAACTATGAATTAATTTCATGCTTTTTTCTTAGTGAAAATCTATCCCTAATTCTTTTTCCCATCTCCCAATGAAAGGTGGTGTTGTCTGTTCCATCCCTTTTACTAATATTTTATATATATATTTGATATTTTATTCCCATGTTCCTCTGATACACATATTTGCTCAAAGGGTAATAACTCTTTTTCTGATCTTAATGGTTGTGGTAGTGTCATTACAAAGTGCTTTAACTGGCTATATTGCCATTCATCTATTTTCCCGGATCTTTTTTTTTAATCTGCAATAGTGTGCATTTTCCCTTTCTCCACTATATCCTTTAACCATGTGTCTTCCCTTCCCAACCAATTCCCTTGAATATTGTCTATTCCTGGTGGAAAAAATAAAGTGTTTTTTAAAGGTATCAATGGTGAATTGAATTAAATTTTTTCTTTTTTACAAATTAAATCCCAAATTCTAAGTGCATGTCGTGTTATAATGTGTATTTTATTATTTAATTTTCTGTATTGTGGTGGTATCCATATGATTTTTCCTAATTGTGTATTACTCATAGTGTTCTCTATATTTACCCAACTTTTTTCGGTTTTTATTTCCCCCCATTCCATCACCCGTGTTAATATTGAAGCATGATAATATTTTTTAAAATCCGGTACTGCTAGACCCCCATTTATCTTACTTCTAGTTAGTACTTCATATTGTATCCTAGGCTTTTTTTTTTTTCCATAGAAATCCTGTCATTAGAGTTTTCAGAGTCCTAAAATATGTCTGAGGTATTGGTATTGGTAGCATTTGATATTTGTACGTCACTTTTGGTAGGATAGTCATCTTGATTATATTTATCCTTCTAATCCACGATAGGACCCTAGGTGCTAGTTTAATAATTTCTGCTCTTATTTCATTTAAGAGAGGAATATAGTTTACCTTGTATAAATTTTCAGGGGATGGAGTCAATTTAATTCCTAGATAGTTTAGAGCCGACTTCCTCCATACAAAGGGGAATTTTTGTTTTAATGCCTCTTCTTCCTTTAGTGGGAGATTGATTTTTAATATCTCGGATTTTGATGGGTTAATTTTTAAGTTAGACAGGTCTCCATACCTTTTCAGTACTTCCATCAGATTAGGGAGGGGTAGCCTAGGTCTGGAAACGTATAGCAAAACGTCGCCCGCATATGCGGCGACCTTATGCTCTACCCCTCCAGCCACTACTCCTGTCACGTCTGGACTCTTCCTTATTGTCGCCCAGAGGGGTTCTAAACAAAGCACAAATAACAATGGCGAGAGTGGACATCCCTGCCTTGTTCCGTTGAACATTTTAAAACGGTTTAGAGAGGGTTCCGTTTATTCTTATTCTTGCAGAGGGGCCTTCATATAGTGTTTTAATCCAGGCCATCATCCTTTGCCCTAGCCCTAGTTTTTCAAGAGTTTTAATCATGAATTCCCAGTTGACCCTGTCAAATGTTTTTTCCGCATCTATGGACAGTATCAACCCTGGGTTTCTGCTTTTAGCCATTTGTTGTATTAAAAGAATCATTATAACACTATTATCCTTACCCTGTCTTCCAGGGACAAATCCCCCTTGGTCCTTATGTGTCATGGCACTGCCGCGTACTCACTTGCATCTGGGCGCCTGCGGTGTTCTCACAACAGAGTCTCGGTGCTTGCCGGTTGCAGAGACACCCCCTCCGGGTCTGCGGTGGCTCCTTCTCCTCCCCTCACCTCTGAGGACTGCAGCGGCACACTATCATGGCAAGATGGCGGCCGCCATGCGGTTACAGTGTTTTACACAGAGGGAGAGAGGAGAGTTGAAGATCTGGTAAGATCAGGTTCTATGAAGCAAACCAAGATGGCGCTGGGTCTCTGACCTCCCTTTATAGCCCCTGGCAGCCCCACCTACTGGTGGGAGGTGGCGGGTCATGTGATCCTGGCTCCCTATATAAACCAAGCACACCTTCCAGTCAGTGCTTGGTTATTTTCCTTGCTCCTGTGTGTCTGCTAATTGCATTGTCTGTGTTCCTGGTTCCTGATCCTTTCTCCCTCAGGTGGATACTCCTTGATTGCCTGCCAGACCTGACTCCAGAGTTGTCGACCTTACCTCCTCCTCTTCATTAAAGGCCTCCGTGCCACCACAGACCCTACGGGGCCCTGTTCCCACTTCCAGGGACTCCTGAGGGTCATGATTGTAAGGGAGTGCTGTTCCACTGCAACTGGGTTCCCTCTCCACTGCAAGACCCCAGGTGGGTTGTGACATTATGGACCCATTCTGTCATTAAATTTTTCATCCTTGTGGCTAGGATCCTCGAAAAAAGCTTTGTGTCTGCATTCAATAAGGAAATGGGTCTATAACTTGGGCAAACTGTTGGATCCTTTCTTTCTTTCAGTATAACTGTGACTGAGGCCCCTAAGGCTTCTCGACTCATCTTATACTTACTGCCTAGCCCGCTTATTTACCCTTTTAATCTAGGGATGAGCAGATTTTTAAACCTTTTGTAATAGTTGATTGTAAACCCATCAGGGCCAGGGCTTTTTCCCGAAGCTGTCGTTTTTAAAGCTTTCTCTATTTCCTTTCCTGTTATGGGTGCTTCCATCTGTTTTAATTTCTCTTCTTCTTCTATTTTAGGCAGCCCTGCGTTCTCCAAATACTCTTTATTCAACTCTGTTCTATTTACCTGTTGGCTCTGTTCCTCTTCTCCATTAACATTGTATAATTTCCCATAGTATTTTTTAAACACTTTTGCAATGTCTGGTGTTAAATACTTTAACTCTCCTTTCTCGCCTCTTATTTTTTCTATAAAATTGATTGCTTTCTCTTTTTTTAACCATCCCTGCTAGTTTCTTTCCGATTTTATTACTCCATAAGCATCTTTCTTTAGCTACTCTATTAAACACTTGTCTAGTTTCCTGATCTAATAATTCTTTTAGTTGAACTCTTTTAATTACCAGCTGGTGATGTATCCTTTCCTCTTGTACTTTTTGGTGTTTTTGTTCTAACTCATAAATCTCTTTTATTAATCCATCTTTTTTTACCATTCTCTCCTTTTTTCTTTGTACCCTTTTGATATTAAAATACAAGGTCTCTAACATCCACCAGCTTCGTGATGTCATCATGGAGGAGTGGAAGAGGACTCCAGCGGCAACCTGTGAAGCTCTGGTGAGCTCCATGCCCATGACGGTTAAGGCAATGCTGGAAAATAAGGTGGCCACACAAATTTTTGACACTTTGGGCCCAGTTTGGACATTTTGACTGCAAAGTGTCATTTCTTCAAGGTTGTCACATGAAAAGATATAATAAAATATTTACAAAGATGTGAGGGGTGTATTTACTTTTGTGAGATACTGTAAATGCCAATATGGATAAAAAGGATAAATAAATGGCACTTAAGTAATAATACATGTTATAGCTCCAAATCTGGGAAATTATATATACATATAAATATTAAAATAAAATTGATTAAAAGTCTTTTTCCATCTAATATATATATAAAGAGATGATGATGATTATAATAAATATAATAAGATCTCAGTAACACAAAGCTGTATTGGATTTGTAACTACTCAAATTGCTTTCAGCACATTGGTGTGTGTTGCCATATGGGGTTTAGGCGTAATCTCTTACCGTGTTGTGAGGATGAGGGGTTTATGTATAAAACTCCATCAGTAATTGTAAATATATATATATTAATGAAAGTAGTAAAGGTACCCATTTTTGATTGCAAACTCATACTTGGGAATTTTAGTGTAGATAGATTTGCGTGAGCCAAACGGACTGGTTTTTAGTAATTAATTAATCCAGGGTAACACATTCCTTTGAAAGGCCAGCTGGCTATTTACATATAAATACCTACGCATAGTATCAACCCTGTTTACATCCTGGAAGTGAGACTTTCTGGAGCCAGGACACATCTTGCATATCTTAAGTAGCCATTTCAGAGTTACTCCACAGTGAGGAGTAAACACACCCCCCCACACACAGAAAAAGGAGTGGTTAGAAAGAGGCGTAACTATGGGAGGGGGAAATGGTCCAATCTGGGAAGAGATAGGCCCACAGGAAGTGACAAGCAAGATAGCTGAACCAATGAGAATGGCCCTATACAAGGCTATGGGATATGGGTCTATATTAGGTTCGGTGAGACAGGGTGACTTCCTGTTTTGGCATGGGAGAGCGAGAGCCAGCACTAGAGGTAATTATGGAGTAAGGATTAAGGGTACATTGTATATTTTATTTGTGTCGGTCATAGTGTGTGTATATGAGTCTATACTCTATATATTGTATTTGTTCAGTTAAACTAGGGATATTTTACATTGTGTAGTATGTACAATAGTTATTATTGTTGTAAATTACGTAGGCTGTGCAAACCTTATACGAATAAATAATTGTTGTGTTGAAGTTTTCACACAGTCATAGAACTCTCATTATTAACCCAAATATTGTCTGAGATAAATTAACTCTCATATATTTTTGGTAACATAATTGGCAACCATGAAGCATTGATCAGTCTGAAAATATTTGATACAGCAAATACTAAGATTTGTGTAAGGTTATAGAGCTGGGTTTAA
The DNA here is from genome assembly GCF_965119305.1 of Pelophylax lessonae. Taxonomy (NCBI): domain Eukaryota; kingdom Metazoa; phylum Chordata; class Amphibia; order Anura; family Ranidae; genus Pelophylax; species Pelophylax lessonae. The sequence goes on along the minus strand of NC_138777.1, from coordinate 102,946,485 downwards.
ACTGAGGCAGTTTCCCGGTAGTCCAAGATTTGTGTAAGGTTATAGAGCTGGGTTTAAACTGAGGCAGTTTCCCGGTAGTCCAAGATTTGTGTAAGGTTATAGAGCTGGGTTTAAACTGAGGCAGTTTCCCAGTAGTCTGAAGGCCACAACAATTAATCTAGGAAAAACAATGAAAAATTGTTTTAGTGGGTATTAGAAAAGGATACACCACAGAGTTTTTTTAAGAAAAAAATTCCCATGATTGTGTTTATATATATCAGATGAACTTTTTGCATACCGGTCACTGCAATTGGGAGGATATATCTTTAACGGGAAAATTTTGTTTGAAAACCACCTAAGGGTGTCGTTTTTATTGTTGAGTTGTGAAAAATCTCACAATTTCTAGTTTTCCGTTTTAAAGACACAAAGGTAACTTGTTGCAGGCTTCCTCTGGTGTTCTTGTGTTGAAAAAAAAAAAGTTCAACAAATCGGTGCGTGGTTTTTAAAAGTTTTTTCTGCAATTTTTAATATTTTGGTTTTTATTTTTAAAGACACAAAGGTAGCTTGTTGCAGGCTTCCTCTGGTGGTCTTTTGTTGGAAAAAGGTTCAACAAATCGGTTGTTTTTAAAAGTTTTTTCTGCAATTTTTAATATTTTGGTTTTGGTTTTTAAAGACACAAAGGTAGCTTTTTGCAGGCTTCCACTGGTGTGCTTTTGTTGAGGAAAAAGTTCAACAAATTGGTGTTCTTGGTTTTAATAGTTTTTTATTCAATTTTTTTTAAATATTTTGGTGTTTTGTTATTTGTCTTTGAACTATTTTGTTTTCAAGACACAAAAGACTAGCTTGATCCAGGCTTTCTATTGTGTTCTTTGTTGACAAGTTTCAACAAGTCTTAGTCGGTTTTAATTTTTTATTATTTTATTTTTGTTTTTTTTTAATCTTTGTATCATTATTTTTTTTTGTTGTTTGTGTTTTTAATAACAAACAAACTTGATAAGCTGGTCTTTTCTTGTGTTTGGGTAAGTTGATGAAAAAGTTCAACAAGTTTTGGTAGGCTTTGTTCATCATGGTGGTCAGATTACAAACTATCTGGCAGAATCATGGTACAGTAAGTCTGATCAGGGTTAAACCACGTTAAACTACCAAACTGGGGAAAGGTGGTTATTGAAGCTAATATCATCAGGATAAAAAGTTTTTTTAAAAAGTCTAAAATAGGTTGCATTCAGCATAATCTTTAGATGTAAGTCTGTTTACCTTTTGCAAACTGAATTGGGAGGTAACCCATTGGTATAAACACCACATTGTTTACCATTCTATTGTCTACCTAGAGGCTTGTTTCTGGGTGTAGCTGGCTACGTGCTCTATTGTATGTGACCTATTGTGTTCCGGGTGGAGACCCAAACAAGGAAGGTGATAGATTATTGTGATAAGTATCTGTATGTCTCCAAGAATATAGAGTCACATTTTAAGTTTTCAAACTTGTTTCGTTTCTTTGTTTGGGGTTTCTATCTATTTATTGGTATTTTTCTCTTTTCTTTCTAATATATTTTTTTCCCTCCTTCTCTCTTTCTTTTTTTTTTTTTCTCCTACTTGCCTTTACTCTAAGTGACTGTATAGTACAGGGGAAAGGTGACTTTATTTTTAGCATACCAATTGTGCATACTTTCTAGGGGTGATGGCCATGCCCAGTTTAGAAAGTTTTGTAGCAACTTATACTCTTAAACATAAGAGTAATGATTTTGTCTGTGATGCTAAAATTAAAGAATCTCCTTGGGCCTATGTCCAGGAGTTATTTGAAGAACAAGTAAACACCACCAAAAATAATAAAAAGCCCAAAAGTCTAGCCATAGCAGGCATGTATGCTGCTTGCATGGCTATGAATGCTAAAATATCTCAATCATTAGACAGGAACTTGTGCTATGCTGAGCAACTCAGGGGTGTATAGAGATGTATATATATATATATACCTAAAAACATACACACCTAACAAAGGTAATGTATTCTAGGCTAGGTACTAGGAGTTCATGGTATTATTCTTTTTTTTTTATGTTTCTCTTTATTTCAGAAAGGTTAAAAAATTTGGCAAAACAACAGACTTGCTGTGTCTGTTTTCTTTTAGGCCATAGTTAAATTACATGTAAGTTTTTTTCCATGTTTTATTTCCGAATGTATGGTTCTTTTCTCTACTCCCTATCCATAACGTATTGCATTCAATCTCAATGAATGGGTGTGTCTGTGTGATGTAATGGAGATGTAGTAACTGTCTATGAGTAAACCAACATTTTTTTTTTTCCAGGGGTCTGAACAGACCATGGGTCAATGGCCATCAATAAGAATTGTGATCACAATAACGCGCATGCTTTCGTTTTTAATTTCTTTTGTAATGAGCTCAGTACTGGTACCAAAGAGTTTCTAAAATTTTCAAAAAAAAAAAAACTGTGCACAGATAGGCGATCTCAATCATTAGAACATGCAGAAACTGTAGGAATTTTTTTTGTTGTTGTCTCTCGTTTGTCGTTTCTGGGGGGATTGGAGTGAAGGTTCATTCACTCTGATACTCAGAAACTACATAACACATTATTTTGTACCTTATGGCATCTTATATTTTGTGTTTTGTAGAGTATATGTGGGGGTGTCTATACCTGTTTTTTTTTTTTTTTTGATGTACCGTTATTAAGAACCTCTCATAGAGGTTGAGTAAGGTGTTATTAATCATCTCTTAGTCTTGTATTTTAGGAACAATACACAAACCAACATCGGTGGACAAGGCAGACATGTCCCAGACATGACAATATTGTTTAGTAATAAAAATAACACAGAGGACCGTATAGCATGTTTTTTTTTATGCGTGCTTTAAGGAGAAGCCTCTGAATTGGAGTAATTACATTCAAAAATATATATATATATATATTTTTTTTTTTTTGAGTCTATTTCATAAACCAGAGTTTCTCTCTGTACGTTTTTTTTTGTTTCTCAAAGCCTGAATTACACAGGGGCTGTTTTGTTTTTTCAAAGTCTGACTTACACAGTCATGTTAAAAGAATGCTAATTGATATGGTAATTCCCTACAATACAGGGAGTGTCTTTTTCAATAACTGCAAAGGGTACAAGCATTTTGTTTTTTTTTTTGTTTTTTTGAACAAACATACCACTTCATTTCTCTGTAAAAAGAGAACGGTGTAAGGCAATGGTAATGTTGAGCCAGCACCAAATCTGTACGTTTTTAATTTTAATTTTTTTTATCTTTATTTTCTTTTTAATATTTTTTTTTTTTTATTGTTATCTTTAATTTTTATATATTTGTTTATTATTGATTTTATTTTTAATTTTTTTTATTCTATTTTTTTTTTTTGGTAACTATTTCTCTTTCTTTCCTTTATCACCTTAATTTGTAGGGTGATTCCATATTTTTGGTTTTTGCTAAAAAAAAAAAAAAAAAAGAGGGGAGTATGGGGAACATTATAGTGAGAACAGTGAAATATTGGTATAGCATATTAAAGCTTCCAAAAAGCATTGTGTTTATGGGCCAGTTCACAACAGTTTTGTATCCCTTCCACCATGGAATAATTGTGTGGTATACATTTATTGAAGCTCCCTCTTGTCATTTAGCTATTACCAACTATGGCAATAGGAATGATAACACCAGGTTTTGGGCAACAGTCACTCAACAATTGTTTTTTTTTTGTACATGGTACACAAAGTCCGCTCTACAGCTCAAATATGTGGCAGTCATCACATGTAGTCAGTTTTTTTCTTTCTCTCCAAATTAAAATCATTTGTCAATTTTTCTTGGGTGCCATGATGAAGTTCAAAGAGCATCGCTTGCATATCATATAGATATACTGGGACTTATGAGACTCATAGTGATTGGCAAATAGCTGACCCGGTATAGTACATTTGTACTTAAAAGTAATGTAATTTAGTTAGTGATTCCCGAAGCCACGAGTAACTGGTGACATCACACTTATCTGCATTTTGACATTACGTCATTTTGTCTGCTTGGTTGACACTGCCTACTCTGTTCGGAGCCTGCTAAAGGACTGACCTCTGTCTCACAGCCTGCCAAAAGGCATGACTCCTACAGTAGCTACATAAGCTAGCAAAGGACAAAACTACGGGCACAATTGTGTGGCACCAGCGAAGAGCCCATCGGGGTTTGGATAACTGAACACAGTTTCAGTAAACAGAGTCAGTGGTGAGTTGCCGGTAGCAACAGAACCCCCCTGGAGACTTGAAGGGTCACACACCACACAGTGGTAACCAGCAGAAGGCAGGGCAGAGTTATCTGCAGGCATATGACAATGGATGAATAAAGGGGGTGATGAAAATCTAGAAGCACCTGGCTGAAGGGGGTAACCATTCAAATTGATAAAAAAACATTTCAATGAAAAAGGGTCTCACTATTAGGTCACAGTAAATCTATAGCAAGGCTAAACAAAGGTCCTTACTACTCATAATTACCAGATAAGCAGTCAGTTGAATGCATATGTCTGAAAAGTACACGTGTTTCTCTCCCTACCTGTGTCCACAATAATAAAGTATAATCACAGAAAGCCAGGAAAGCTGGTCCATAGCCTTATACGGAATATGCTTTCTCCATTTGGAATCTCCATGGAAGGCCGTCCCAGAAGCAAGAGCAACAGGACCAGATTTGCATTATGGACTTTCATACTATTATTATTGGACTATTGAGAACTCTTATCCTCATTTTGTTTTTTTGTGTGGTTTGGACTCTTAGTATTTTTTTTTTTTTATTTTTTTTTTCCTTCCATCATTATGGAGGTATTACATCCAGAACAAGTAATGAACTGATGACACTGAGATCCAGGAATGGGGGTCTGTAGAGACGGAGAGTTTATAGTTTTTTTTCCAACTAGTTTTATTTCAGATAGAGTGACAAATGCTCAAAAGGAGATTACACCTAAACCATTATGTTATGTGGGGCCTTTGCTTTCTGCAGGCCCCAAGCGGGCATCTGTTGCCATATGGGGTTTAGGCGTAATCTCTTACCGTGTTGTGAGGATGAGGGGTTTATGTATAAAACTCCATCAGTAATTGTAAATATATATATATTAACCACTTAAGCCCCGGAGGATTTGGCTGCTAAACGACCAGAGGGTATTTTGCGATTCGGCACTGCGTGACTTTAACGGACAATTGCGCGGTCGTGCGACGCTGTACCTAAACGAATTTGGCGTCCTTTTTTTCCCACAAACAGAGCTTTCTTTTGGCGGTATTTGATCACCTGTGCGATTTTTTGATCACGCGCTATAAACAAAAAAAGAGCGTAAATTTTGCAAAAATAGCAATATTTTTCCCTTTTTTATATGAAATTCCCCCCAAAAAAAATGTAAAAATCAAAATTTTTTAATATTTTCGGCCAATTTGTTTTATGCTACCTATGTTTGGTAAAAAAAATCGCAAAAAGCGTATTTTGATTGGTTTGCGCAAAAGTTATTGCGTTTACTAACAAAGGGAAAGATTTTTGTCATTTTGTTGTTTTTTTTTTTAACGCGTAATGGCGGCGATCTGCGATTTTTTTTGCGGTACTGCGACATTGCGGCGGACAGATCGGACCCTTGACTGACATTTTTGACACTTTTGGGGTTACCAGTGACATTTCTACAGTAATCAGTGCTATATATATGCACTGTTACTGTAAAAATACACTGGTAGTGAAGGGGTTAACTTTATTTGAGAGGGAGGGGCTGTGTGTGTCCCTAGGGGCGTGATTCTAACTGTGATTGGCTGTGGCTTCAACTGTATGCAGAGTGATCAATGGATCTACATAGTAGATCCATGTGATCATCTCTCATACAGAGAGGAGAATGACAAGCAGCTTGTTTACACAAGCTGCCTGACTTTCTCCCTCTCCCCCGCCGATCGCAGAGTGGCCGGCGGCGATCGGGTCCGCCGGTCACACGCGCAGGGGGATCCGTGACCACGCGGGAGTGGGAGCGCGCCTCCGGCGGCGCGCGCTCGTTTCCTAAACCCTCACAGGCGAGCGACGTAGACCTACGTCACTTTGCCTGTGAGGGGCTGACCGCCGCCGTAGATAGTCGTGCGGCGGTCGGCAAGTGGTTAATGAAAGTAGTAAAGGTACCCATTTTTGATTGCAAACTCATACTTGGGAATTTTAGTGTAGATAGATTTGCGTGAGCCAGACGGACTGGTTTTTAGTAATTAATTAATCCAGGGTAACACATTCCTTTGAAAGGCCAGCTGGCTATTTACATATAAATACCTACGCATAGTATCAACCCTGTTTACATCCTGGAAGTGAGACTTTCTGGAGCCAGGACACATCTTGCATATCTTAAGTAGCCATTTCAGAGTTACTCCACAGTGAGGAGTAAACACACCCCCCCACACACAGAAAAAGGAGTGGTTAGAAAGAGGCGTAACTATGGGAGGGGGAAATGGTCCAATCTGGGAAGAGATAGGCCCACAGGAAGTGACAAGCAAGATAGCTGAACCAATGAGAATGGCCCTATACAAGGCTATGGGATATGGGTCTATATTAGGTTCGGTGAGACAGGGTGACTTCCTGTTTTGGCATGGGAGAGCGAGAGCCAGCACTAGAGGTAATTATGGAGTAAGGATTAAGGGTACATTGTATATTTTATTTGTGTCGGTCATAGTGTGTGTATATGAGTCTATACTCTATATATTGTATTTGTTCAGTTAAACTAGGGATATTTTACATTGTGTAGTATGTACAATAGTTATTATTGTTGTAAATTACGTAGGCTGTGCAAACCTTATACGAATAAATAATTGTTGTGTTGAAGTTTTCACACAGTCATAGAACTCTCATTATTAACCCAAATATTGTCTGAGATAAATTAACTCTCATATATTTTTGGTAACAGTGTGCTATATATACTGTATAAGTGCATATATACTGTATGTATGTACATACATGTATATGCGCATACATACATACATGCACCCTAAAGACATCATAAAAAAAATGGGGGCAAGGTGACAATTTTTTTTTATATAAGTATACTTGTTATTAATATATTTTAAAGGCCAGTATGGATCTCCAGGTCTTTGGTAAGTCTTCCTGGAGCCATGGTCTCTAGGGGTCTAGGGTATAGATTCAGTAGGTCTCTGTCTCGCAGAGATGTTTAAAGCTTTCTGCTTCTGGGAGACGATGGGGAATCAATTCCATTATCCAAACTCTGAGACCAGCAGAGGACTTCTGGTGAAAATCCAGAAAATGTTTAGGAACACTAAGCTTATCATTGCCAGGTACAGCAGGCCATACAGACAGGAGAAACAGTAAATAACAAAATCAGAGGAACAATTGTAAAAAGTCCTTGAGTGTTACATGTTTTACCGTTGGTGGTTAAGTCTCTCCGACCATGTTGAATGTGCTTGCATGTATGTTGTCAGTTAGGATTGAGGGGAGTGTTAGATGTACTAGCAGATTTAGATACATTAGCAAACTGAAGCCAAACTCCAGTTCACTCTGCTGTTACACAAGCAGGCACAGCAACAGTTTTTTTTTCTTTTGGGATAAAGGTTTTACATGAATAAATAAAAGCTGTGATGTTTAGAAAACTAAATATCACATCACAGCCAAAAATTGGTAAGCTGCAATATAACAGATGTATAGTATCTCACAAAAGTGAGTACACCCCTCACATTTTTGTAAATATTTTATTATATCTTTTCATGCAACAACACTGAAGAAATGACACTTTGCTACAATGTAAAGTAGTGAGTGTACAGCTTGTATAACAGTGTAAATTTGTTGTCCCTTCAAAATAACTTAACACACAGCCAATAATGTCTAAATGTCTTTGGGAAATAGATGTATAGGTGCTTCCAGCATTGCTGCGGAGGTTAAAGGGGTGGGGGTTCAGCCTGTCAGTGCTCAAACCATATGCGCTACACTGCATCAAATTGGTCTGCATGGCTGTCATCCCAGAAAGAAACCTTTTCTTAAGATGATGCACAAGAAAGCCCACAAACAGTTTGCTGAAGACAAGCAGACTAAGGACATAGATTACTGGAACCATGTCCTGTGGTCTGATGAGACCAAAATAAACTTATTTGGTTCAGATGGTGTCAAGCGTGTGTGGCAGCAACCAGGTGCGGAGTACAAAGACAAGTGTGTCCTGCCTACAATCAAGCATGGTGGTGGGAGTGTCATGGTCTGGGGCTGCATGAGTACTGCTGGCACTGGGGAGCTACAGTTCATTGAGGGAACCATGAATGCCAACATGTACTGTGACATACTGAAGCAGAGCAGGATCACCTCCCTTCAGAGACTGGGCTGCAGGGCAGTATTGCAACAATATATAGACTCCAAACACATCTCCAAGGTGACCACTGCCTTGCAAAAGAAGCTGAAGAGAAAGGTGATGGACTGGCCAAGCATGTCTCTAGACCTAAACCCTATTGAGCATCTGTGGGGCATCCTCAAATGGAAGATGGAGAAGCGCAAGGTCTCTAACATCCACCATCCACCAGCTCCGTGAATTCATCATGGAGGAGTGGAAGAGGACTCCAGCAACCTGTGAAGCTCTGGTGAACTCCATGCTCAAAAGGGTTAAGGCAGTGCCGGAAAATTATGGTGGCCACACAAAATATTGACACTTTGGGCCCAGTTCGGACATTTTGACTTAAGGGTGTACTCACTTTTGTTGCCAGCGGTTTGGACATTAATGGCTGTGTGTTGAGTTATTTTAAGGGAGCAGCAAATTTACACTGTTATTCAAGCTGTACACTCACTACTTTACATTGTAGCAAAGTGTCATTTCTTCAGTGTTGTCACATGAAAAGATATAATAAAATATATACCAAAAAGGGGGTGTACTCACTTTTGTGAGATACTGTATGCTTTTGGGTTTAATACCACTTCAAAACATACTAGTAGGTTCTGGCTGTTTATATTTCACTGGAGCTATTTGCATGTAAGTAATGAATAATGTAAAATAAACAAATTTATGACTCATAAATGTAATTTGTGTGATGCCACAATACAGTGTTGCCGATGCTATCCTTAAGAACTGTTCTGAGAAACCACTTACAACTTTAAGGATGTAATTTTAAAGTTTTTTGGTATTTTCAATGTTGGTGTCCCTTGTTTGACAAGCACTTGCCTATTGGCCCAAATAATTGTCATTCATTAATGATGAAACTGGAAAAATTAACTGGAGAAAGTGCAGAGAAGAGCAACCAAATTGATAAGAGGCAAAGAGGAGGTCAGCTATAAGGAAAGATTAGAGGAACTGAATGTATTCTCTCTTGAGAAGAGGAGATTAAGGGGGGATCAACATGATCATACATGATCAACATGTATAAGTATATAAATGATTCATATAGTGAACTTGGTGTTGAGTTATTCACTTTAACCACTTGAGCTCCGGAAGGTTTTACCTCCTTCCTGACCAGGCCCGCGTTGCTTTAACTCACAATTGAGCTGTCATGCTACGCTGTACCCAAATAAAATTGATGTCCTTTTTTCCCCACAAATATAGATTTATTTTGGTGGTGTTTGATCACCTCTGGGGTTTTTAAATTTTGTGCTATAAATCCTAAAAAGCATATTTCAAATGGTTTGAGCAGAAGTTATAGCTTCTACAAACTATGGGATAGATTTATGCACTTTTTATTTTTTTTTATTGTTTTTACTAGTAATTGCAGTGATCAGCGATTTTTAGTGGGACTACGACTTTGTGGCGGACAAATCATACACCAAGTGCAATTTTTTGGGGACCAGTGACACTAATACAGTAATCAGTGCCAAAAAAATGTATAAATAACAGGGAAGGGGTTAACATCAGGGGCAATCAAAGGGTAAACTGTGTTCCCTGGGAGTGCTTTCTTACTGTGTGGGGGTGGACTGACTGGAGGAAGAGAGACACAAGATCTCTCTCTCCTTCTGTGACAGAACAGTGGTCTGCCTTGTTTACATACAAATGATCATGCTATTTCCAATCACAGCGGTAGGGTGGCACGTGATTTTGCGCTTAAGGGCTACACAGCCGCAGTAAATGTACATGGGGCAGTCCTTAAAGAGGAGTTCCACCTTCCCCTAGAAAAATTAAAAGTCAGCAGCTACACATACTGTAGCTGCTGACTTTTAATATTAGGACATTTTCCTGTCCTAGAGTCCAGCGATGTTGGCACCCGAAGCCGATCTTGGTATCGGCTCTCGGGTGCTGCCGCTGCCATTCAGGGAAGGGGAACCCTGCGGCTTCACGGCCGGGTCCCTACTGTGCATGCGCGAAGCACGCTGTGCATTCCTATTGGCTCGGCAGCGGGGGAAGGAGGAGGGGGCCGAACTTCCGGGACACTGTGCCGTGGCCCATGTCCAGGAAGAGGGGAAGGGGTACCTGTCAAAAATGGCAGAAGTTCTATTTTTGGGTGGAACTTCGCTTTAAGTGGTTAAGGTCATCACAGTGGACAAGGAGGCATTCTTTATGTCTGGAGGAAAAGAGATTTAATCTCCAAATATAGAAAGGTTTCTCCACAATAAGAGCGGTGAAAATGTAGCTTAGACTCCCTCAAGAGCTGATTCTGTCCAGCTCAGGGGGTTGCTTTAAAAAAGGCCTGGATTCTTTCCTAAATGTACATAATATAACTGGATATTAGCATTTATAGGTAAAATTGACCCAGGGAACATCCAATTGGCTTTTGGGGATCAGGAAATGTTCTCTCTGATGGAGCAAATTGGATCATGCTTTGCTGGAGTTTTGATCATCTGAGGGTATAGGATTGTGTATATAGGATTGTATATATATATATATATATATATTTTTTTTTTTAACTAGATGGACTTGTATCTTTTTATCAACCAGACTTACTATGTAATTTACAATGTTTACAATATTTATGCACTATATAAATATATATATATTATTTATGCACTTTACTGATGCATGCACGTTACTTAGTTAAGTACGTAACTGAGGTAGGTGCATTGTAGTACAGTTCTGTGTGTATTGTGTCACTAAAGTGAATTTAATTACTTAATTGTATAGGGGAATTGTAAGCTCTACACCATATTGTCGTTTCTTACCTTGGTTGTATCTTATTTATAGGATATAAGCATGGTGGGGGGCAGTGGCACTTGGTAATAGACCCATAAAGTAACATCAATAGTTTTCTTTACCTATATGGGTTATGAATATACACAATACAAAGATTTTGATGTAAATATATAAATGTGTATGCAAGTGTGTGTTTGTGAATATAAATATAAAATATACATAAATAATATGCACATAGTTATGCGCATTTATATACACTTAGTTTAGGTTTTATAGATTGAAAATTAGGAAATATAATACAAATTGTATCTTTGCAGTAATATTAAGCACAGAGGGAGAGAAACCTTAAACTGCATATCTAAATTATTTTTAATAAAGATCATTATTATGTTTGCTTTTTTCCACAACATATTTATACTGTTAAAAAGAAAGCACTTACAAACAGAGAAATAATGACTAAAATGGCAAACAACATTATACTTTAATTAAATTCATTAAAAGTATTTCAATTCCATATCATTTAAATGTTCTTTGATTAGTACTTGTAGCTCATGGTATGGCTTTAAAAATGTTTTGTTTGTTTGTTTGTTTGTTACTTTTTTGTCTTAGTTTAGATCTATGCTGCCATAGTACTTGCTACATATTTATGAATATACTATTTTATCCGAAATATATATACAGCTTATAGTCTATTTTACTTAATTTCCTTTACTGAAAGTTATGTTGTGCAGCAGAAATATTCTTAGATGACTATTCTTTACCCCATTCCCCTCTCCATATATAAAGCAGTAGTTTTTTTTTTTTTACAAGGAAAAAATATTCCTGGATTCAAAGTTAGAAAAGTTTGATGCAGAGATTGAGTACATTCTAAAAATGTATCAGTGACTTACTGACTACTAGGGATGATCGAACGGTTTGGGTCGACCATCGGTTCGGCCCGAACATTGGGTGTTCGAGGTTCGGCTGAATTTAGAACTTTTTGCCCAAAAAGTTCGGAATTCGGCAACCAGAACCGACCAAAATGCAATGCTTCAGGAAATGGGCTTTAAAAGCCCGTGATTGGACCAGAACCATTAGCAAAAGCCAATTGAGGGGGCAGGAGAATGCTAGGAATGTGATTGGAGTGACTAGGGGGTCCCTAGACCAATCATTAGTGAATACGTCCCCCAGTATATAAGATCGCCCCGCCATATTCCTAGCATTGTTATACTGGACATGGAAGAGAGTAGAGAGCAGTTCTGTTAATTTTACTTTAAAAGTGTCATTTAGCTATTTATTAGTGTGAGGAAAGGGATATCTAGTGTAGTTAGAGTGATCCTTTACACTTAAGTTAGCTTCAAAAATTTAGTTTCTGTAGGGAAAGTGTTAAGTGTAAGGGGACCGTAGTGTAGTGTAGGGTTAACTGGCAGTGACTGCTATGGCAGGGTGACAAAACCCATCCATAGCAGGGTGACCGCTATAGAGAAATGATCATATCTATGAGTTGCTTCGGAACTGGAATATGGCTTCTCCCCAGCCAAGCATTTTTTATGTTGCAGGGGCTGCCACTGCCAGTGCTTTTTTGAGGACATGTTTGATGTCAGACATGACATCTGAGCATGTGTATAGGGGGTATATATACACATATATGTCTGTATATATACCCCTAGACATATATAGGTGTGATAGTAGCAGAAATAAATGCTTGCGCTAATGAAATCATTTACAGTAATATATTTCTGCTACTATCACACCTATATATGGCTAGGTGTCTATATACATATAATTATGTGTGTATATATACCACTATACACAAGTTCATATGTTTTGCCTGCCTCAAAAGAACCCAAAAAGATGCCAAAAAAACGCTAGCGTCAAAAAAAAAATGCCCAGGTGTGTTTTTGCTGGCATTTTTTGGGGGGTTTTGGAGGCAGGCAAAACATCTGAACTTGTGCACAGTAACACTATACACAAGTTCAGATGTTTTTCCTGACTGCAAAGAACCCAAAAAAATGCCTGCTATTAAACCGGCAAGGTGTTACAGCAGAGAAGCTATACTCCTGTGCTGAAAGTTTTCTAATACAAACAATCCTTTTTTTTTTATGGTTATGGACATGCTACAGAGCTGAAACTTCACAGGTACACCTTTAGACCCCCCCAGACACAAAATCACACAAAAAAGTTCTTAAAAATTGTCATTTTTGATAAAAAAAGCCAATTATTGAAAAAATTAAAAAAAGAGAGATTTTTTGATTTTTTTTACTTTGGATTTCGTATCTGGGGGGTCTAAAAAGTGTACATGTGAAGTTTCAGCTCTGTAGCATGTCCAGAACCATAAAAAAAGATTGTTTGTATTAGAAAACTTTCAGATCAACAATATGGCTTCTCGGTTTTCACACCTTGCCGGTTTAATAGCAGGCATTTTTTTGGGTTCTTTGCAGTCAGGAAAAACATCTGAACTTGTGTATAGTGGTACTGTGCACAAGTTCTGATGTTTTGCCTGCCTCCAAAAACTCCCAAAAAATGCCAGCAAAAACACACCTGGGCATTTTCTTTTGACGCTAGCGTTTTTTTTTGGCATTTTTTGGGGTTCTTTTGAGGCAGGCAAAACATCTGAACTTGTGTATAGTGGTATATATACACACATAATTATATGTATATAGACACCTAGCCATATATAGGTGTGATAGTAGCAGAAATATATTACTGTAAATGATTTCATTAGCGCAAGCATATATTTCTGCTACTATCACACCTATATATGTCTAGGTGTGTATATAAATATATGTATGTGTGTATATACACCACTATACACAAGTTCAGATGTTTTGCCTGCCTCAAAAGAACCCCAAAAAATGCCAAAAAAAACGCTAGCGTCAAAAAAAAAATGCCCAGGTGTGTTTTTGCTGGCATTTTTTGGGGGTTTTTGGAGGCAGGCAAAACATCTGAACTTGTATATAGTGGTGTATATACACACATCCATATATTTATATACACACCTAGACATATATAGGTGTGATAGTAGCAGAAATATATGCTTGCGCTAATGAAATCATTTACAGTAATATATTTCTGCTACTATCACACCTATATATGGCTAGGTGTCTATATACATATAATTATGTGTGTATATATACCACTATACACAAGTTCATATGTTTTGCCTGCCTCAAAAGAACCCAAAAAATGCCAAAAAAACGCTAGCGTCAAAAAAAAAAATGCCCAGGTGTGTTTTTGCTGGCATTTTTTGGGGGGTTTTGGAGGCAGGCAAAACATCTGAACTTGTTCACAGTACCACTATACACAAGTTCAGATGTTTTTCCTGACTGCAAAGAACCCAAAAAAATGCCTGCTATTAAACCGGCAAGGTGTTACAGCAGAGAAGCCATACTCCTGTGCTGAAAGTTTTCTAATACAAACAATCCTTTTTTTTTATGGTTCTGGACATGCTACAGAGCTGAAACTTCACAGGTACACCTTTTAGACCCCCCAGACACAAAATCACACAAAAAAGTTCTTAAAAATTGTCATTTTTGATAAAAAAGCCAATTATTGAAAAAAAAAAAAAAAAAGAGAGATTTTTTGATTTTTACTTTGGATTTCGTATCTGGGGGGTCTAAAAAGTGTACATGTGAAGTTTCAGCTCTGTAGCATGTCCAGAACCATAAAAAAAAGATCGTTTGTATTAGAAAACTTTCAGATCACCAATATGGCTTCTCGGTTTTCACACCTTGCCGGTTTAATAGCAGGCATTTTTTTGGGTTCTTTGCAGTCAGGAAAAACATCTGAACTTTTGTATAGTGGTACTGTGCACAAGTTCTGATGTTTTGCCTGCCTCCAAAAACTCCCAAAAAATGCCAGCAAAAACACACCTGGGCATTTTCTTTTTGACGCTAGCGTTTTTTTTTGGCATTTTTTGGGGTTCTTTTGAGGCAGGCAAAACATCTGAACTTGTGTATAGTGGTATATATATACACACATAATTATATGTATATAGACACCTAGCCATATATAGGTGTGATAGTAGCAGAAATATATTACTGTAAATGATTTCATTAGCGCAAGCATATATTTCTGCTACTATCACACCTATATATGTCTAGGTGTGTATATAAATATATGTATGTGTGTATATACACCACTATACACAATACTATACACATACTCAGATGTTTTGCCTGCCTCAAAAGAACCCCAAAAAAATGCCAAAAAAACGCTAGCGTCAAAAAAAAATGCCCAGGTGTGTTTTTGCTGGCATTTTTGGGGGTTTTTGGAGGCAGGCAAAACATCAGAACTTGTGCACAGTACCACTATACACAAGTTCAGATGTTTTTCCTGACTGCAAAGAACCCAAAAAAATGCCTGCTATTAAACCGGCAAGGTGTTACAGCAGCGAAACCAACCTCCTGTGCTGAAAGTTTTCTAATACAAACAATCTTTTTTTTTTATGGTTCTGGACATGCTACAGAGCTAAAACTTCACATGTACACTTTTTAGACCCCCCAGATACAGATACTAAATCCAAAGTAAAAATCAAAAAATCTCTCTCTTTTTTTTTTTCAATAATTGGCTTTTTTTATCAAAAATGACCATTTTTAAGAACTTTTTTTGTGTGATTAATAGTTAATGGGGCATGACCCAGAACCCCAGGCATTTTTTAGGGGCATTTATTGGGTTTTAGGGCTTAAAAATTGTGTTTTTTGATTACCGAAGTTCGGGTCCCATTGATTTCAATGGGGTTCTGAAATCCGGGCTGAACTTTCGGGAAGTTCGGATGTTCTGGCCGAACCGAACTTTTCAAAAGTTCGATCATCCCTACTGACTACTGTGGTAGTAAAAAGACAGAAGATGTTGTGGAATACTCCTAGCTATGTCATTCATATGTTACCAAAAATCTATGAGAGTTAATTTATCTCAGACAATATTTGGGTTAATAATGAGAGTTCTATGACTGTGTGAAAACTTTAACACAACAATTATTTATTCGTATAAGGTTTGCACAGCCTACGTAATTTACAACTATAATCACTATTGTACATACTACACAATGTAAAATATCCCTAGTTTAACTGAACAAATACAATATATAGAGTATAGACTCATATACACACACTATGACCGACACAAATAAAATATACAATGTACCCTTAATCCTTACTCCATAATTACCTCTAGTGCTGGCTCTTGCCTTCCCATGCCAAAACAGGAAGTCACCCTGTCTCACCGAACCTAATATAGACCCATATCCCATAGCCTTGTATAGGGCCATTCTCATTGGTTCAGCTATCTTGCTTGTCACTTCCTGTGGGCCTATCTCTTCCCAGATTGGACCATTTCCCCCTCCCATAGTTACGCCTCTTTCTAACCACTCCCTTTTCTGTTGGGGGGGGGGGGATTCACTCCTATAAATCCTGTATAATAATACCTGGGGTGCCCTGGCTCCACAAAGTCTCGCTTCCAAAAATGTAATCACAGGTAATACTATCCGTAGTTGTTTATATGTAAACAGCAGTTGCCTGCATTTTAAATGGACTGGTTAAACCGGTTCCTTTAACTGAGTGCCAACTGGAAGTCACACCACTTTATATAAGTGACAATCATCTCTCAGCTAAATGTAAAATCCAAAACTCAATATATCATACCTGTATATATTTACATAAATATTTACAATCTCTACAATGGAGATTTATACATAATCTCCTCATCATCACAACACGGTAAAAGAAATTACGCCTAAACCCCATATGGCAACACATATTTTTGTAAGTGTTTTAAATGTTGCTCATTACATGTGTAACTCCATATTTAATGACCTTGCTAAACTAGATAGCTACAAAGGACACAGGAATGGGTCTTAATACAAGAATTAAGAGATTTTAGAGGATACAACCAGTGGCAGCTGGTGCTCAACATTTTTTTTTGGGGGGGGGGCGCAAACAGAAAAATGTGATAGGCATTGCTTTGCGGCAAAAAATGCTGTAAAAAATTGCGTGACTTTGAGGTCACAAAAGTGTGAAAGGGGCCTTCAGTAATTAAAGCATAGCGTGCCCCCTTTCAATGCACAGAGACCAGCGTGTCCCCTTTCAATGCACAGGGACCTGCGTGCCCCCTTTCAATGCACAGGGACCTGCGTGCCCCCTTTCAATGCACAGAGATCAGCGTGCCCCCTTTCAATGCAGAGAATCATATATATATATATATATATTAATCTTTTGATTAAAGGATTTTTCTTTTATAATCTTTAATCTCTATTCATTTTTAAAAAAAAGTCCTTGATTAATTCATTCTTTTTTTAATAAACTTTTTCTATTAATTTTCCAATTTTCAATTTTTTTAATAATATATATATATTTTTTAAAATATATATATATATGATTTTACATTTTGAGTATCATCATTATCACCATTATCAATGTTTGGGACGATATTCTGCAACACCATAATTAACAATCTAAATTGGCCTCTAGATATAATAAACACTTCAGTATATATTCCCAATATATTGTCTTAAGGTTATTCCCCCCCTCCCCCTCCTGTTTTCCCCTCTTTCGTTTTCCCCTCCCTTCTCTCTTCCCCCCCCAACCCCCCCCCCCCTCATACATTTCCGAAAGCAGTATCATTCCATCCCCAGCTTTGCATCACTTGTATGTCTTCCGTTTTCCCCATGTCTTTCTGCCGCTTTGCTTTGTCCTAAATTGTCCCTGCTGAGCCTCTGTAACTCATCCCACGATCTATGGGCATAAATACCCACATCCAAAATGGCCCCTGCACGGCCTGAAGAAGGAGCGTATGCTCCGCAACGCGTCGCCGTTCTACACACCAGCATCTCCAGGAAGTGATGTCATAGCCCTCCGACCCAAGGACCCACGCTGCTACACCGCCGCTGAAGGATCTGCACGTCCCCTGCCTCACAACAGGAGATCGCCGCTCATCCCCCACAGCGCCAGCTCCACAAGGGATCCGGAATGACACCCTGTATGAACAGTGCCCAGATACCCTATACATTTTGAGATGCCTGTTTTTAACGCACGTTTGTGAGTAACACTCTTTTAATTGCTATTAAACTTACTGCATTGCTACACTTAGATTGGCGCTTGGTCTTCTCTTCTCTGTTTGTCTTGGATCCATACAGGGTTACTTCACCCTACAAAGCCTGCAGCCATCAAAGTGTTTTAGCAATTCCACTGGACTCTTCATCTGCATTTTGCCCATATCTAGATTATCGCAGCAGCTCATGCATTTCGATTGCGCCAATCTCCCCCCTTTTTTCCCGCAATACATTAAGCAGCAGGTGTAGGCAAAGTGACGCACCCATACATCGCAGTCTATCATCAGGTCTAGGGCACGCACACAGCCTGTCAGTAAACTCCCACCATGATTCATGGCCAGGATCTGTTGATCGGCTGTGTACAATCACAGCCCAGAGCTCTGCATTGGAAAAAATACAGGGATCGATACAGAGGGAGCAATCTGTCAGAAAGATAAACAGCACACTTTACAAACATTACACATAGTTAGGCACACTTTTAACCCCTTTATTGCCCTAGATGTTAACCCCTTCCCAGCCAGTGTCATTAATACAGTGACAGTCTATAGTAGTATCACTGATCCCTGTATTAATGTCACTGGTGATGGCAGTGGCAGTAAGTAAGTTCCCCAGCATCAGTTAGTGTCAGAATGACCGCTGCACTATCGCAGTCCCGCTTAAAGTCACTGATCCCCACCATGTCGCTCATCAAAAACATGTAGCAGAATACATTTTGGCCAGAATGTATCAAGTTTTTTTTTTTCATTGGATAGGTTCTATAGTAGAAATTAAAAATTCAACCAATAATACCCACGCTACCTGTACTCCAAATACAGCTGTTGTACAAAAACACACAAATTAACTATTATTAAACCTTAGCATGCAGCACTAAATATCTCATTCCTCCTTAATTAGTGATATGGTCCTGCTGTGTTCAACTACATATACCTATGCCACATTTCTGTGTTGCTTACAGGTTATATAAATCACTCCCCTTTGCATATCTATATACAGTATATGCTACAATGTATACATACTGTATCACCAAAACAAATCACTCTCTTTGTACAGTGAGGGGAAAAAGTATTTGATCTCCTGCTGATTTTGTACATTTGCCCACTGACAAAGAAATGATCAGTCTATAATTTTAATGGTAGGTTTATTTTAAGAGTGGGAGACAGAATAACAACAAAAATATCAAGAAAAAGGCATTTCAAAAAAGATATAAATTGAGTTGCATTTTAATGAGTGAAATAAATATTTGATTCCCTATAAATCAGCAAGCTTTCTGCCTCCCAAGTGTCTTCTATACAGGTGACAAGCTGAGATTAGGAGCACTCTCTTAAAGGGAGTGCTCCCAATCTCAGCTTGTTACCTGTATAAAAGACACCAGTCCACAGAAGCAACCAATCAATCAGATTCCAATCTTTCCACCATGGTCAAGACCAAAGAGCTGTCCAAGGATGTCAGGGACAAGATTGTAGACCTACACAAGGCTGGAATGAGCTACAAGATAATCGCCAAGCAGCTTGGTGAGATGGTGACAACAGTTGGTGTGATTATTCACAAATGGAAGAAACATAAAATAACTGTCATTCTCCCTCGGTCTGGGGCTCCATGCAAGATCTCACCTGGTGGAGTTTCAATGATCTTTAAAACGGTGAGTAATAGGCCCAGAACCACATGGGAGAATCTTGTCAATGGTCTCAAAGCAGATGGGTCGATAGTCACAAAAAAACAAATGATAACACACAACGCCATGAAGGACTGAAATCCTGCACCGCGTGCAAAATCCCTGTGCTCAAGAAAGCACATGTACAGGCCCATCTTAAGTTTGCTAATAAACATCTGAATGATTCAGAGAAGAATTGGCTGAAAGTGTTGTAGTCAGATGAGACCAAAATCAAGCTCTTTGGCATCAACTCATCTCACCATGTTTGGAGGAAGAGGAATGCTGCCTATAACCCCAAGAACACCATCCCTACCATGAAACATGGGGGTGGAAACATTATGCTTTAGGGGTGTTTTTGTGCTAAGGGGACAGGACAACTTCACTGCATCAAATAGATGATTAATGGGGCTATGTACCATCAAATATTGGGTGAGAACCTCCTTCCCTCATCCAGGGCATGGAAAATGGGTTGTGGATGGGTATTCCAGCATGACGATAATCCAAAACACATGGCCAAGGCAACAAGGGAGTATCTCAAGAAGAAGCACATTAAGGTCCTGGAGTGACCTAGCCAGTCTCCAGACCTTAATCCCATAAAAAATATGTGAAGGGAGCTGAAGGTTCAAGTTATGAATGCCTCAAAGCCTTATTGTCTTGTAGAGGATCTGCAAAGAGGAGTGAGACAAAATCCCTCTTGAGATGTGTGCAAACCCGGTGGCCAACTACAAGAAAAGTCTGACCTTTGTGAGTGCCCATGTGAAAAGATAGACAAAATCTCCTGCACTCGACAGAGATGTGGCGGCGGTGGGTCTTTAGGGCTCCGGGTAAAAGCACAGACCTTGCTGCCCTCCTTGGGTCAGTGGAAATCCGATGGAAAGACTGTATAAAGAACAAGAATAGGGTGCACCGACCTTGTGCATTACCCAAGTTGAGTTTAATAAAATGAAATGAGAAGAAATGTACTCACAAACATAAAAATTTTAAAAGCATATCAATCCACAATGGACCCAAAGTGACCAGGTCATCAGGACAGTGTCCAGCACGTTGGAGGACCTTCAAAATGGTTGACGCATTTCAAGGGGGGATCCCCTCTATAGACTGGGCAGAAGGAACCACACATTTGTCTAAGGCCAATTTCATGTATTTCAGGACAATTTCATGGGTCAGATGGTGAACGCACCGACAAAAAACAATGCGTTATTAGACCTACTGATTACCAACAATACCGACCTGATCACAGATGTAGAAATATAGGGCAACTTAGGAAACAGTGACCACGAGTCAATTAGTTTTGGTATAAATCATAGAAATAGGAAACACAAGGGTAATACAAAGATGCTAAATTTCAAAAGACCCAACTTCCCTAAACTGCGCTCCTTGCTAGACAATATAAACTCCGATAGAACCCTGGGAACAAAGAACACAGAGGAAAAATGGGTGTGCTTCAAGAACATACTAAATGAAGGTATTGGCCAGTGCATTCCAACTGGGAATATGTTTAAAGAGCTAAAAAAAACCCTGGGTGGCTAAACTCTAAGATAAAAATGCATTTCTAAAACGAAAGAAAAGGCCTTTAAAAAATAAAAGGCTGAGGGGTCATTGACAGCATTCCAAAATTACAAAGAGTGCAATAAGAAATGAAAGGGCGCAATCAAGGAGGCTAAAATAGAACACTAAAGGCTCATAGTGGAAGAGAGTGAATAAAACCCAAGAAATTCTTTAGTATATACTTAAATAGTAAGAAAGTGAGGAAAGAACACATTGGCCCCATAAAAGACAACAAAGGGAATCTGGCTACAAATAACAGAGAGAAGGCAAATGAGCTAAATAAATTCTTCTCCTTAGTCTTCACAAAAAATTGGGGGGGCTACACTAACCCAGCTTGTAATGTTAAAATTCATAAAAAAATCACAGGAATTACCCTCATGGTTAAAAGAAGACAGGCTCAAAACTAGACTTGAAAAACTTAACATAAATAAGTCTCTTGGACCAGATGGCTTACACCCGAGGGTCCTTAAAGAAATCAGCCAGGTGATAGCCAGACCATTGTTCCTAATTTTTATGAATAGTCTACTGATGGGAATAGTGCCAGCTGATTGGAAAAAAGCCAACGTGGTACCAATATTTAAAAAAGGGTTGAGATATAGCCCGGGATACTATAGACCAACATCAGTAGTCTGCAGAATACTGGAGGGATGATAAGGGACTAAATACAAGACTTTAGTAGTGAAAACAGTAGTATTAGTAGTAGTGATGGACGAACATCTGCCGGGGAGGTTCGCAAACGTCAGCCGCAAATTTTCTCAAATGTCTGCGAACCCCAAGTTTGTGGCGGGCCCCCATGACTTTAATGGGAGGCAAACTTTAAAAACCTTTAGGTCATATTTGCAGCCACAAAAGACTTACTAGCTGTGTACAAATAGTCCTACCACATGGACAATGTCATAAGTGAAGTTTTGCAATTGGAAAAGTTGCCCTAAAAAAAATTTTTTACAGCAAAAACATTTTTTTTCCCCCTAAATCAGCCAGAACTGACAGCAAATACATGTCAAATACATAAATACATATAGGGTCTATTCACACATCTGTAAAATGGGTTCACATCCATTCCACAATTTGGCTGAACCTTTACAGACCCATTGATTTCCAAATCCAGTCTGAAAAATTAGGCATTCACAGGATAAAGAAGTAAGTGTCGGCCAGTACAGGCCTCAAAAATTAGCCCACATGTGTTCACCTGACAGCTAGGAACGTTGTATTCTGTGGCTGAAGGTACATTAGGCATTCACAGGATAAATAGGTAAGTGTCGGCCAGTACAGGCCCCAAAGATTAGCCCACATGTGTTCACCTGACAGCTAGGAACGTTGTATTCTGTGGCTGAAGGTACATTAGGCATTCACAGGATAAATAAGTAAGTGTCGGCCAGTATAGGCCCCAAAAATTAGCCCACATGGGTTTACCTGACAGTTAAGAATGTTGTATTCTGTGGCTGAAGGTACATAAGGCATTCACAGGATACAGAAGTAAGTGTCGGCCATATTGACCCCAAAAATTAGCCCACATGGGTTTACCTGTCAGCAAAGAACGTTTTGTTTGGTGGCTGGAGGTACATTAAGCATTCATAGGATACAGAAGTAAGTGTCGGCCAGTATAGGCCCCAAAAATTAGCCCACATGGGTAGGGTTGAGCGAACACGGACTGTATTATGCGTGTTCGTACCGAATAATTGGATTTTTGTTACCCGAACACGGACCCGAAAACTTTACTGTATGTTCGGGTAAAAATCCGTGTTCGGTCATTTTATTTCCGGGTTTTGCATGCATTGGCGCGCTTTTCATGGCGGGCTTTCAACAGCCAATCAACAAGCGTTTAACTGGTGTGCCTAAGCCATCCCAGCCATGCCTACAAATGTATTAGTAGCTGTGATTGGCCGTCTGAAGCATGTGACCAAGTCTTTATAAGTTCGAGGCAGCGCCGCTGCGGCGTCATTCTGCTGTTTAGTTCAGGAAAGAGCACACATCAACGTGCTGGCTGCTGATTAGGGACAGACAGGAAAAAAAAAAACATTTGTGTCCGGATAGAATTGAGGGACAGGTCGGAGTGTGTTAGACAGGGCGAGTTGTAGGCATTTTAGGGAGAGAGTCTGCTGATTTTTAGGGTCAGTTTTCTACGATCGATTTTGCTGTGTGGGAGGAGTTTGCAGTGACCGATCTATGATCTTATCAATCCTTTTAGGGAGAGAGTCTGCTGATTTTTAGGGTCAGTGTGTTCTACAAACTACAATCGATATTGCTGTGTGGGGTGGGTTTTGCAGTGACCGATCTACGATCTTATCAATCCTTTTAGGGAGAGAGTCTGCTGATTTTTAGGGTCAGTGTGTTCTACAAACTACAATCGATATTGCTGTGTGGGGTGGGGTTTGCAGTGACCGATCTACGATCTTATCAATCCTTTTAGGGAGAGAGTCTGCTGATTTTTAGGGTCAGTGTGTTCTACAAACTACAATCGATATTGCTGTGTGGGGTGGGGTTTGCAGTGACCGATCTACGATCTTATCAATCCTTTTAGGGAGAGAGTCTGCTGATTTTTAGGGTCAGTGTATTCTACAAACTATAATCGATATTGCTGTGTGGGGTGGGATAGGAGATAGGCAGGTGTCAGTGGTTCACATCCATTTTGCTGTGTGTGGGGTGCAGTGAACACAATCTTTTTGGGGTGCAGTGAACACAATCTTTTTGGGGTGCAGTGAACACAATCTTTTTGGGTTGCAGTGAACACAATTTTTTTGGGGTGCAGTGAACACAATCTTTTTTGCCCACTGAGGAGGAGGGAGAAAAGTATTTTTCAGGCACTGTGTGCAGCGTTTTTCCTTCAGCTGTGCTGTGCTGACTGATCATACACTGCTGTGTTCAGTTCACATCTGCTATTATTGAGTGGTTTCAAAAATCATACACTTTTTTTCTATTCCACTATTCAATATTACAGCCTTGGGTTAAAAAAAAATTAAATTGTGGCCTGCAGCAGAGCTGAATGATATTTGGGGTTTTTGGGGTTCATCTCATACTTCTGAAGATTTGAGGGTGCTGCCTGTTCCAAACTCCTCCTACTCCTCATCCAGCCTTTTAGGGGTACAAACAATAGTAATTGGGGCCTAGTGTGCTTCTGTACGTGTGAGATACATACACTTTTTTTAATCATATTTTCTATTCCGCTATTCAATCAAAACCTTTGGGGATCAGTTAAATTGCGGGATAGTCTGTGTTGGTACGTGTGAGATCCACCTTTCCAAGTTTTTGGGGTTCATCTCATACTTCTGAAGATTTGAGGGTGCTGCCTGTTCCAAACTCCTCCTACTCCTCATCCTGCCTTTAGGGGTACAAACAATAGTAATTGGGGCCTAGTGTGCTTCTGTACTTGTGAGATACATACACTTTTTTTGATCATATTTCCTATTTCGCTATTCAATAAAAACCTTTGGGGATCAATTAAATTGCGGGATAGTCTGTGTTGGTACGTGTGAGATCCACCTTTCCAAGTTTTTGGGGTTCATCTCATACTTCTGAAGATTTGAGGGTGCTGCCTGTTCCAAACTCCTCCTACTCCTCATCCTGCCTTTAGGGGTACAAACAATAGTAATTGGGGCCTAGTGTGCTTCTGTACGTGTGAGATACATACACTTTTTTTGATCATATTTCCTATTCCGCTATTCAATAAAAACCTTTGGGGATCAATTAAATTGCGGAATAGTCTGTGTTGGTACGTGTGAGATCCACCTTTCCAAGTTTTTGGGGTTCATCTCATACTTCTGAAGATTTGAGGGTGCTGCCTGTCCCATACTCCTCCTACTCCTCATCCAGCCTTTTAGGGGTACAAACAATAGTAATTGGGGCCTAGTGTGCTTCTGTACGTGTGAGATACATACACTTTTTTTGATCATATTTCCTATTCCGCTATTCAATAAAAACCTTTGGGGATCAATTAAATTGCGGGATAGTCTGTGTTGGTACGTGTGAGATCCACCTTTCCAAGTTTTTGGGGTTCATCTCATACTTCTATAGATTTGAGGGTGCTGCCTGTTCCATACTCCTCCTACTCCTCCTCCAGCCTTTTAGGGGTACAAACAATAGTAATTGGGGCCTAGTGTGCTTCTGTATGTGTGAGATACATACACTTTTTTGGATCATATTTCCTATTCCGCTATTCAATAAAAACCTTTGGGGATCAATTAAATTGCGGGATAGTCTGTGTTGGTACGTGTGAGATCCACCTTTCCAAGTTTTTGGGGTTCATCTCATACTTCTGAAGATTTGAGGGTGCTGCCTGTTCCATACTCCTCCTACTCCTCATCCAGCCTTTTAGGGGTACAAACAATAGTAATTGGGGCCTAGTGTGCTTCTGTACGTGTGAGATACATACACTTTTTTTGATCATATTTTCTATTCCACTATTCAATAAAAACCTTTGGGGATCAGTTAAATTGCGGGATAGTCTGCGTTGGTACGTGTGAGATCCACCTTTCCAAGTTTTTGGGGTTCATCTCATACTTCTGAAGATTTGAGGGTGCTGCCTGTTCCAAACTCCTCCTACTCCTCAACCTGACTTTAGGGGTACAAACAATAGTAATTGGGGCCTAGTGTGCTTCTGTACGTGTGAGATACATACACTTTTTTTGATCATATTTCCTATTCCGCTATTCAATAAAAACCTTTGGGGATCAATTAAATTTCGGGATAGTCTGTGTTGGTACGTGTGAGATCCACCTTTCCAAGTTTTTGGGGTTCATCTCATACTTCTGAAGATTTGAGGGTGCTGCCTGTTCCATACTCCTCCTACTCCTCATCCAGCCTTTTAGGGGTACAAACAATAGTAATTGGGGCCTAGTGTGCTTCTGTACGTGTGAGATACATACACTTTTTTGGATCATATTTCCTATTCCGCTATTCAATAAAAACCTTTGTGGATCAATTAAATTGCAGGATAGTCTGTGTTGGTACGTGTGAGATCCACCTTTCCAAGTTTTTGGGGTTCATCTCATACTTCTGAAGATTTGAGAGTGCTGCCTGTTCCAAACTCCTCCTACTCCTCATCCTGCCTTTAGGGGTACAAACAATAGTAATTGGGGCCTAGTGTGCTTCTGTACGTGTGAGATACATACACTTTTTTGGATCATATTTCCTATTCTGCTATTCAATAAAAACCTTTGGGGATCAGTTAAATTGCGGGATAGTCTGTGTTGGTACGTGTGAGATACACCTTTCCAATTTTTGGGGCGCATCTCATACTGCCGAGGATTTGAGGGTGCTTCAGTCTGCCTCCTGCCTGTTCCGAACTCCTCCTACTCCTCATCCTGCCTTTAAAGTACAAAAAATTGTAATCGGGGCTTAGATTGTGTTTGTACGTGTGAGATACACCGTTTTGTAAAATTTCTCCTATTCCGCTATTCAATATACACCCTGTTTGTGTGTAAAAAATTAAATTGCGGGATAGTCTGTACCGTTACCTGTGAGATACACCCTTTTAAATTTGTTTGGCGCATCTCCTTCTACCGCCGAGGATTGCAGGGCGCTTCAGTTTTTGCTCCTGTTCCCAACTCCTCCTACTCCTCTTCCTCATCCTGCCTTTAGGTTACAAAAAATTGTAATCGGGGCCTAGATTGTGTTTGTACGTGTGAGATACACCGTTTTGTAAAATTTCTCCTATTCCGCTATTCAATATACACCCTGTTTGAGTGTAAAAAATGAAATTGCGGGATAGTCTGTACCGGTACATGTGAGATACACCTTTTTAAATTTGTTTGGCGCATCTCCTTCTACCGCCGAGGATTGCAGGGCGCTTCAGTTTTTGCTCCTGTTCCCAACTCCTCCTACTCCTCTTCCTCATCCTGCCTTTAGGGTACAAAAAATTGTAATCGGGGCCTAGTCTGTGTTTGTACGTGTGAGATACACCGTATTATAACATTTTTCCTATTCCGCTATTCAATATACACCCTTTTGGAGTGTAAGAAAATTTAATTACGGCATAGTCTGTATCGGTACGTGTGAGATACACCTTTTAAATTTGTTTGGCGCATCTCCTTCCACCGCCAAGGATTTCAGGGCGCTTCAGTTTGCCTCCTGTTCCCAACTCCTCCTACTCCTCTTCCTCATCCTCACTTTAGGGTACAAAAAATTTTAGTCGGGGCCTAGTTTGTGTTTGTACGTGTGAGATACACCGTTTTTTTATCCTTTTTCCTATTCCGCTATTCAATAGACACCCTTTTGGGGTAAAAAACATTAAATTGCGGCATAGTTTGCATATTTGACTGTCAGATACACCCGTGCGATACTGTTGTTGTTTTGTTCCGCTATTCAATAAACACCTTTCTAGGGCAAGATCATAAATTACAGAAATATGAGGAGACCGCCAAATAGGGGCCGTGGCCTGGGCCGTGGTGCTGCTGGTAGAGCTCCTGTTGCAAGGAGAGGACGTGGTCGATCTGTGCCAGCTACACGCACAAGTGAAACACCTTCCACAAGTGTGAGTAGGCGACAGAATCTGCAGCAGTATTTGGTAGGGCATAATGCGCCTCTAGACGTGATGAGGCCTGAAGAAGTACAGGCGATAGTAGATTGGGTTGCTGACAGTGCCTCCAGTTCCTTCACATTGTCTCCCACCCAGTCTACTGCAGAAAGGTCAGAGTTGGCACCTGCAGCCAATGTCCAAACTTCTTTCACCTCACCCCCTTGGAAATCAGGCAAGCAGTCTGAGCCCCAATCCATACAGCAGTCTCTTGTTCTTTTTGAGGACTCTGTCAGCAGGGTTTCCCAGGGCCATCCACCTAGCCCTGCCCCAGAAGTGGAAGAGATTGAGTGCAGCAATGCCCAACCACTTATTTCTCAAGATGAGTACATGCAAGGACCATCGCAGAACGTCTCCGATGATGACGAATCGCAGGTGCCAACTGCTGCGGCGTTCAGCATTGTGGAGACCGACAAGGAGGGCAGGGGTGAAGACTGGGTGGAAGATGATGTGGAGGATGATGAGGTCCTCGACCCCACATGGAATGAACGTCATGCAGGTGACCTGAATAGTTTGGAGGAAGAGGCGGTGGTCGCACAGAGCCACCAGCACAGCAGAAGAGGGAGCAGGGTGCAGAAGCGGAGCGGCCGTGCCCTAGACACTACGCCCGCTACTGCCCAACGCAGCAAGGGAACAAGCGCACCAAAGTCACCTCAAAGGAGTTCTCTAGCGTGGAAGTTCTTTAGAAAATGTGCTGATGACAGGACACGAGTGGTTTGCACCCTGTGCAATCAGAGCCTGAAGCGAGGCATAAACCTTCTCAACCTGAGCACAACCTGCATGATCAGGCATCTAAGTGCAAAGCACGAGCTGCAGTGGAGTAGACACCTTCAAAACCAAGAAACGTCTCTGGCTCATCCTGCTTCCTCTTATGCTGCAGTCTCGGCTGCTCCAGCCACATCTGTAGTGATACCAGCACCTGCCACCCCGCAAACACAGGACCTGTCAGCAACACCACCACCTGGGTCACCAACCGTCTCCACAATGTCCCGTGGAAGCGTTCAGCTTTCCATCTCCCAAACACTTGAGAGGAAGAGGAAGTACCCCCCTACCCACCCGCGATCCCTGGCCCTGAATGCCAGCATTTCAAAATTCTTGGCCTTTGAAATGCTGTCATTCCGTCTGGTGGAGACGCACAGTTTTAAAAACCTTATGTCGGTGGCTGTCCCACAGTACTTCGTGCCCAACCGCCACTACTTTTCCAGGCAAGCAATCCCTTCCCTGCACAACCAAGTGGGGGAAAAAATCAGGTGTGCACTGCGCAACGCCATCTGTGGAAAGGTCCACCTAACTACCGATACGTGGACCAGTAAGCACGGTCAGGGGCGTTATATCTCCCTAACGGCACACTGGGTAAATGCAGTGGCGGATGGGCCTGAGGCGGATAGCAATTTGGCGCATGTCCTTCCACCAACGAGGATTGCAGGGCGCTTCAGTTTGCCTCCTGTTCCTAACTCCTTCTACTCCACTTCCTCATCCTCTACCGCCTCCTCATCCGGACAGCGTAACACCTTCACCACCAACTTCAGCTCGGCCAGGGGTAAACGACAGCAGGCAGTTTTAAAACTTGCCTGTTTGGGAGACAAACCACACACCGCGCAGGAGTTGTGGAGGAGCATGGAACAGCAGACAAATAAGTGGTTGCTGCCAGCGAGCCTCAAGCCCGGCCTGGTGGTGTGCGATAACGGGCGAAATCTCATAGCAGCTCTGGGCCTAGCCGGTTTGACGCACATCCCTTGCCTGGCGCATGTGCTGAATTTGGTGGTGCAGAGGTTCCTTAAAAACTACCCTGATATGTCAGAGCTGCTGCAGAAAGTGCGGGCCGTCTGTGCGCACTTTCGGCGTTCTCACCCTGCTGCTGCTCGCCTGTCAGCGCTGCAGTGTAACTTCGGCCTTCCCGCTCACCGCCTCATATGTGACGTGCCCACAAGGTGGAACTCCACCTTGCACATGCTGCAAAGACTGTGCGAGCAGCAGCAGGCCATAGTGGAGTTTCAGCTGCAGCACGCACACGTGAGTCGCTCTGCGGAACAGCACCACTTCACCACCAATAACTGGGCCTCCATGCGAGACCTGTGTGCCTTGTTGCACTGTTTTGAGTACTCCACCAACATGGCCAGTGCCGATGACGCCGTTCTCAGCTTAACTATCCCACTTCTATGCCTCCTTGAAAAAACAATTCGGGCGATGATGGAAGAGGATGTGGCACAGGATGAGGAGGAGGAGGAGGAGGAGGAGGAGATGAAGAGGTAACATTTCCAAGGCTTTCAGGGCAGTCATTCGCAAGGGGCTCCGAGGGTGGGTTCCTGCACACACAAACGCCAGGGACACAATTGTCCAGCAGGGGCACAGTTCTGGAGGATGAGGAGGATGAGGAGGAGGAGCTGGAGGAGGAGATTGAAGCATGTTCACAGCAGGGTGGCACCCAGGCCAGCTCATGGCCATCACTGGTGCGTTGCTTGGGGGATACAGAGGACACGGACGATACACCTCCCACAGAGGACAGCCTTTCGTTGCCTCTGGGCAGCCTGGCACACATGAGCGATTACATGCTGCAGTGTCTCCACAACGACCGCCGAGTTGCCCACATTCTAACTTGTGCTGATTACTGGGCAGCCACGCTGCTGGATCCCCGTTACAAGGACAACGTACCATCCTTAATTCACTCACTGGAGCGCGATCGCAAGATGCGCGAGTACAAGCGCACGCTGGTAGACGCAATGCTGCTGGCATTCCCACCTGACAGCAGGGCCACAGTGGAAGCACAAGGCAGAGGAGGAGGAGGAGGAAGAGGTCGCCAACGCAAGCAGGGCACCGCCAGCACCTCAGAAGGCAGGGTTAGCATGGCCGAAATGTGGAAAAGCTTTGTCAGCACGCCACAACAAACAGCAGCACCAGCAGCTCATATGGAACGTCTTAGCAGGAGGCAGCATTTCACCAACATGGTGGAGCAGTATGTGTGCACACGCCTAGACGTACTGAATGAGGGGTCTGCCCCCTTCAACTTCTGGGTCTCCAAGTTGGGCACATAGCCTGAGCTTGCCCTTTACGCCTTGGAGGTTCTGGCGTGCCCTGCAGCCAGTGTATTATCTGAACGGGTATTTAGCACGGCTGGGGGCGTTATCACAGACAAGCGCAGCCGCCTGTCCAGAGACAATGTGGACAAGCTCACGTTCATTAAAATGAACCAGGCATGGATCCCACGGGACTTTTCCGTACCTTGTGCAGAATAGCGATGGATACCGACCTTACCCAGCCATTGTTCCATTTTTGCTCTTTCTCACTCTTTTGGGGTGTACCCTCATTTAAAATTTGTGAAAAGAAGCAGTGTTGGCTACCTCATCCTCCTCAGGGCCAGATTAATGTAGGGGCTATTGGAGCTGCAGCTCCAGGCCCCTACCTTTATATAGGCCCCGGGTTGGCCATATTCACTGTTAACGCTCTTCTGTCACTTGTAAACACAGAAGTCTGGCTTCTATGTTCGCTTCCCCAGGCAGCTCCCTCAGAACCTCCCCACACAGCACGAAGGCCGGACAAGGAGGGACAGTTGCCGAAGCATGGATGTGTTTATGGGCTTCAGAGACAGCATCCCATGTGGAATTAGGCATGCATGGCTGCACCCTTCCTCCTCTGGGTGCATGCCAAGGCATGGCCCTTAAGGCCCTTCAAAATCCTCAGCACCAAGCCCATGATGCTCTTAATCCGGCCCTGGTCCTCCTCCACCGCCGCTTCCACCTACACCGCCCATAGGTGTGTGCAGCCTATTGCATTATATTATATTAAATACACATGCATGTGTTTGCCTACATGTACATGGCACCGATACATTACTCTCCCTGCTGGAAAAGAGAAATAGAGCAGAGCAGGTCCGAGGGAGATCTTTCCCATCTCCTCACTGGCAAACAGAGCGATAATGCTATGTGCCCTAGGTGATTAGGGTGTGCCCAGGTACACCCAGCACACCCTGTGCACACGCCTATGACACCGTCACATCCACCACCACCTCAACCTCCCTCCTACTCCATATGGGACTCGT
Organism: Pelophylax lessonae; assembly: GCF_965119305.1. Taxonomy (NCBI): domain Eukaryota; kingdom Metazoa; phylum Chordata; class Amphibia; order Anura; family Ranidae; genus Pelophylax; species Pelophylax lessonae. Next base: position 102,914,724 of record NC_138777.1, on the reverse strand, counting down.
CCTTCAGAGATGAAGAACATTGTTTTATTTTTCTGTTTTTTTTTTGTTGTTTTAAGTTATTTCCCTATCCACATTTGTTTGCAGAGCACTTGCCATTCTCTTAACTACGTTTTGCTGCCATTTGCAGCAGTCTAGCCCTTTCCATTGGTGTTTTAGAGCCATTTTAGTGCCTGAAAGTTCGGGTCCCCATTGACTTCAATGGGGTTCGGTGTCCGGGAAAATTTCGGCAAAAGTCCGGGACACGGACCCGGACTTTTTTTTTAAAGTTCGGCCGAACCCGTCGAACACGGACATCCAGGTGTCCACTCAACTCTACACATGGGTTTAGCTGACAGCAAAGAACGTAGTATTCTGTGGCTGAAGGTACATTAGGCATTCACAGGATATATAAGTAAGTGTCGGCCATAAAAGGCACCAAAAATTAGCCCACATCGGTTTACCTGTCAGCAAAGAACGTAGTATTCTGTGGCTGAAGGTACATGAGGCATTCACAGGATAAATAAGTAAGTGTTGGCCATAAAAGGCCCCAAAAATTATCCCACATGGGTTTACCTGACAGCTAAGAACGTAGTATTTGGTGGCTGGAGGTACATTAGGCATTCACAGGATAAAGAAGTAAGTGTCGGCCATAAAAGGCCCCAAAAATTAGCCCACATGGGTTTACCTGAAATCTAAGACTGTAGTATTCTGTGGCTGAAGGTTCATTAGGCATTGACAGAAAAAATAATTGTCGGCCATGAAAGGCCCCAAAAATTAGGCATTCAATGGACTTGAAATGCCTTTTATGCCCCTGTATCTAGCGAAGACAAGGACCAGGAATTGTTGTGGGTGGATGGCGGTCTGGCGGATATTTGTGGCCTGTCATGAGGAATTTCAATGAAATATGGTCAACTGGTCACATGTGTTGAATTCCTCAGAGATCCATGCCTTCATTTTTATAAATGTGAGGTAGTCTACACTGTCATGAGCTAGATGAGTGCGCTTATCGGTCACGATCCCCCCTGCTGTGCTGAACGTCCTTTCGGACAGGACACTGGACGGGGGGCAAGCCAACAGTTCCATTGCAAATTGTGCAAGCTCTGGCCAGAGGTCAAGCCTGCGCACCCAGTAGTCCAGGGGTTCATCACTCCTCAGAGCGTCCACATCGGCCGTTAACCCGATGTAGTCGGACACCTGTCGGTCTAGTCGTTCCCTGATGCTGGATCCGGAGTACAGCTGTCGATGGTTCGGCTGAAAGAAGGATCTCATATCTGAAGTGACCAAGACATCTTCAAACCGCCCTCTTCTTGCAGGCACTGTTGGAATGCTACCCGCAACTGTCTCTCTGTGACTGCAAATTCCTCTGCCAGTGCATGCAAAAGCAGAATGCAGCATTTCTTACAGCAAGGCCTGGAAGTGCTGCATTCTGACCGCCCTCTGTGATGCTGGTAACATTTATGACATTTTTTTTGTTTGTACCGGGGGGTCTAAGTACGTTGCCACCGAGTACTGGCCCTTGCCCTTTATGCTTTTTTTACGGGGTCCCCCTTAAAACACTGGACCATGAAGGCCCCCATTCACACTAAACTGGAAGTGGTGTGAGATTAACCGGGGGCGTGGCCGGGATGTGAAGCTGAGAGGACGTGCGGCGCATGAGCTCCGATCCTGATCTTATCCTTTTACTCCATCCGAGCTATCTCTTACCTCCTCGGCACCCCCTTACCAACCTGGGTCCCCCAAAGAAGTCGAGTGGCAAACAGCGGGTCCCTCCGCTACCTCCTGGCAAGCTCCGATCCTTAGCTGCTGCGGTGTCCTCTCCTTGTACCTCGGAGCGGGCGGCAGCCATCTTGGCCACGAGCTCTTTCACTCACAGCATGTCTGTCAGCACACAGACAGAGGCCGGCCCGAGTTGCAGCCAGGATCCATCGCCATCTGAAATCCTGGAGGGGATCAAGGCTTGTAGAGACACCCTGACAGTCAAGATGGACTATCTCGCTACAGACGTCAGCCTTATCCGCCATGATTTAGACAAATTCCAGTCGCGGATGTCTGAGGCGGAGGGTCACATCTCTCAATTGGAGGACTCCACCAGGGGGGATTCTCGTGACCTACGGGCCTTGCAACTTCAAGTTAAGGCGCTCCAGGACAGGGCGATAGACACTGAAAACCGATTGAGGCGAAACAATATCCGCATCCTGGGCCTGTCGGAGCGGGCGGAGGGCCCCAAGCCAGCCGAATTCGCAGAATCCTTCTTGCCTACCCTCCTGGACCTCCCAGCCATGCCGCCCACCTTCGTGGTGGAGCGGGCCCACAGGGTCCCACCGGGCCCCCGATCCCGGGGGCCCCTCCCAGGTCTTTCCTCCTTCGACTCCTGAACTACAGGGACCGGGATCATCTCCTATTCGCTGCCAGGGCTAAGAAGGAGCTCCGTTTTGAAGATGCCGGCATCATGCTTTTCCCGGATTACTCACCTGAAGTACAGCAAAAACGGCGCCAGTTCACGGAGATCCGACCTTGCCTCCGGGATCAAGGCCTCAAGTACAGCCTCCTCTACCCCAGCAGACTCCGGGTCATTGATGGCGATCGCACCCGCTTCTTTGATACGCCTGAGCAGGCGGCCTCCTGGCTGGATGTCCGCTGATTCGGGGATCCTCCTGTGGACTGGTATGATTGTTGCCCCTTACCTTGCTGCCCTTTCCGTGGCTTGCTAAGCCCTGGATCCCCTCTGCCCACTCCCTTCCCCCCTCTCGCTTGACTCTCGCCACTGACTTTGCCTAGTTAATTTACCCCCCTTCCCCCCCCTCTTCCCGGTTGCCGAATGCCACTGTTGTCGCACATCCTGATAGCTCGCCACAGTGGAGCTACTCCATGTGCTTCCTAGTACTGTACGGTTTCTCTACAGGACTTTTTGATTTTTCCACACTCTCCCCCGGACTACCGGGCTGCTTTTCCTCTTCCCAGGGGAACGGCAGGCCCTCTCCCAACCTGAGGTCCATGTTCTGGATCTGACGGGTAGACTTGTGTTTCCCCTGCCGGGGATGTTATGTTTTGGGGTACAGGCCGTCCCCAGCTCCCCCCGGGGGGCCCAGGTTCCCCCCCGGTTTCCTTTTTCTTTTTGCGGGGGATGCTGGGGTTTGGCAGGATAGGCACTCCGTGCCTGGGTGTTATTTTTGGCACTGTATGTTCCATTGTGTGCTTCATGTTGTTCACTGTTATTGAGTTCTGTGTGCGGTGCTTGGGCTCGACTGGACTTGTTTCTCCCCTGATGCTAAGGCTGTCCCTAGCGGGATCCCCTCTAATATTCACCCTCTGTAGTTCTCATGGCCCCACGTGACCCTCAGACGTTCTCCATTATCTCATGGAATGTCCGTGGCCTTAATTCTAAATTTAAGAGAGCACTAATGTTCCGATATCTGTCCTCCCACAACCCATCCATAGTAATTCTCCAGGAAACGCATCTGGTGGGGAGCAAGTTACGGTCCCTCAAGAAACCGTGGATTCATAAATCATTCCATGCCTCTTACTCCGTTTACGCCAGGGGGGTCTCGATATTGATCCGCAAGTCTCTGCCTTGTGAGGTGGAGGCGGTCCATACAGACCCCCAGGACCGATATGTTATCTTGGTCCTCAACCTTTGGCAGCGCAGATATGTGTTGGTGGGTTTATACGTCCCCCCCCCCCCCCGTTTAAGCATGAAGTCCTTTATTCTGTATTGGACAAGGTGACCCCCTACTGCCCGGCAAAGCTACTGTTTTTGGGGAATTTAACGCCATCCTCTCCCCCACCTTGGACAGGCCTGCTCCCCCTAAATCCTTTTCAGTGGATTTGTTGCTATGGGCGGAGGCTGCCAGGGTGCGGGAGGTCTGGCGGTGGAAACACCCGGACCAGAGGGGTTACTCCTGTTTCTCCTCTTCGTACAAGACTTCCTCCAGAATTGACCTGGCGTTTGCCAACGCACTGGCGTTGTCTGAGGTGGTGACGGCGCGGTACTTACCAGCTGGGTTGTCGGACCACTGCCCCTTGGAGCTCACCCTGCGCTCTCACGTGGCTCGTTCGGGCTCCATGTGGTGTCTGGGCCCTCAATGGGTGGAACATCCCGAAGTCGACTCTCAGACTCCACCGGTTCTGGAGGAGTTCTGGAAACATAATGCTGACTCGGTATCGCCTGGAATGGTGTGGGATGCCTTCAAGGCGTTCACCAGGGGTCATTATATGTCCACCATTGGGGCCGTGAAGCGGCAGCAGGCCTCTGAGCTGACCCGGCTGGAGAGGGAGGTGGAGGGGGCCTCGTCTACTTATGGCTTGGACCCCTCGGTCTCCAACTTCGAAGCGTTGCAGGCGGTGAAGCGGGACCTCCATCTACACGTGTCGGAGGTCACGAGATTGTCCATGCATAGCGCTCGCCAAACCGTGTTCGAACAAGGGGATAGGAATGGTCGGTTTTTAGCTCTTATATCCCAACATGACGCGCCCTTGACGGTGATCCCCGAGCTTACTTCTCCCACGGGGGGGCCCTTACCGCCCCGGGGGACATCTTGGAGGCCTTTCGCTCTTACTACAGCTCCCTATACTCTACTACCCTCCCCCCGGACTTTCGACCAACTGACTTGTACCCCCTTCTGGATCCGGTGGCCCTGGGCTGGCTCTCTGACAGTGAGCGGCAATGGCTGGTGAGACCCATCACCTCTGAGGAGGTTTTGGCAATCCTCTCGACCATCCCGGGCGGCAGAGCCACTGGTTCAGATGGTCTTCCTGTGGACTTCTATAAGACCCACTCTGAACTCCTGGCTCCTCTGCTGGCCGCGACATTTACTAGATGTCTCGCGGAGGGATCCCTCCCTCCTTCGATGGCAGAAGCGCATGTCATCCTCATATATAAGCCCCCTAAAGACCCAAAATTGTGCGCCTCCTACAGACCTATTGCGCTGCTTAATACTGACCTGAAAATCCTGACTAAGTTGTTGGCCACCCGACTCCAGCCCATGCTACCCTCGGTGGTCGACCAGGACCAGACCGGTTTTATGCCCCACAGGTCCACGGACGTGAATCTGCGCAGACTTTACACCAACCTTCAGGCACGCCATCTTAATGTAGGCACGAGAGTGGTGGCCTCCTTAGATATAGAAAAAGCCTTTGATTCAGTCGAGTGGCCCTTCCTGTGGGAGACTCTTCGGTGGATGGGGTTCCCCCTGCTCTTTATTGAATGGTTGAAAATCATTTACAGTTCGCCAAGGGCGGCTATCCGTTTGGGTGGACAGGTGTCGTCCTGGTTTGCCCTATCCAGGAGCACGCGGCAGGGCTGCCCTCTTTCCCCGTCCCTGTTTGCCATCGCTATGGAACCGGTGGCGGAAGCTCTTCGCATCTCCCCGCTGGTTCGGGGTCTGCGGATTGCCGGGCTGGAGGAGAGGGTAGCCTTGTACACCGACGACCTCCTGTTATTCCTTAACGATGCCGACTCTTCGCTCAAGGGAGCGCTGCATGTTTTGGAGGAATTTGCACGGGTGACCGGGTTGAGGGTCAACTGGACCAAATCGCAATTGTTGGCGATTGACCAGGGGGCCCGCTCCTCGGCGCCGGCTGACATTCCGCTGGAGTGGGTGGAGGAGCTGGTCTATTTGGGGGTGCGGATCTCAAGGGATGTGGCAAATTTTATCGCTCTCAATCTGGACCCGGTAGTGGTGGCGGTCAGGGCTAAATTGAAGGCATGGGAGAATCTGCCCCTTTCTCTCCTGGGACGGATCAACCTGATTAAAATGAAGGTGCTACCTAAGTTCACTTACCTCTTCCGCCACTCTCCCAGGTGGATACCGAAGTCCTTCTTTCATTCCCTAAACAAATTGTTCTCCTCTTTCTTATGGGGGCCTCGCCCCCTAGATATAAACTTTCCACCCTAATGCGTCCTCTCTCCCAGGGGGGACTTGCATTCCCTGACTGCCCCAGTATTTCCTTGCGTCCCAACTGGTCTCAGCTGCTTGGTGGCTTAACCCGGACCTCCATAACTCGGCGACTGCGGTGGAGGCGGCGGTGCTCGGATCCGTGGAAGCTCTCTCACATTTACCTTTAAGGGGACCTAAATCCCCACACGAGCCCACATCTTCCATGACTGCAGTTCTGCGGGCCTGGAGAACTGGTTTTCAGTTCGAGGGCTATCCGGACACTGCCATCTCCCCAAATGTGCCGTTGTGGCACAACCCCACCCTGCCTCATCTTTACTCCCTCCCGGACCCGGTGGTTTGGACGAAGTATAATGTTAAAAGGATTTCGGATATCTCCTCGGATCTCTCCTTCCCCCCCTTTAGTTTCTTTACTGATATGTTCCAGGTCCCGTCGTCTTTGGTCTTCAGATACCTACAATTCTCCCATGCCTTCAGGTCCCAGTTTCCATCCGGGGGCTCTCAGGTGGTCCAATCGGACCTAGAAAGGGTTTTGAGGTACGATTGCTCGGAGAGGGCGGTGTCGACCCTCTACGCGCATCTCCTTCGGGTTCACTCTCCGGAACTGGCGGTGTGGATTTCCTCCACATTTTCTGGACCTGCCCCCACCTTTCTGCATTCTGGTCCGGGGTGCTCCATATGATCAGCCGGGTCTCCTGTTTCGCTGGATCCTTCCCCTAGGATCTGTCTCTTGGGGCTGCTCGATGACTTGGTGACCCGGGTGGCGGACCGGACGTTGCTCGGCCTTTTACTTTTCTATGCCAGAAAATCTATTGTGCTTCACTGGCGACGACGCTCCCCACCCACGGTGCACCAGTGGCGGGTCCTGGTGAACTCGGTTCTTCCCCTCTACAAAGACACGTATGCTCACAGGGGGTGCCCCAAAAAGTTTGACAAAGTATGGTCCAGATGGTTGGCTGACTCCTCCACAGCTGGCAGCGATTGAGGGGGGCCTCGCCCTACAGCTCTACATTGTCTGATGTTCCCTGTCCAAGTGCATTGTTGAACCCCGGGGTGATGGGGGATTTTTCAGCTCTACTCTAATGCCACTTGAGTGGGTCTCGTGGGGCCCTTTGCACTAGCTATATGATCTGTTTATTGCTCTTATGTGTCTTCTTCTCAGGGCCCACGTGTCATTATATCTACTGTACTCTATATTGGACCCCTGCGTGGGTACTATGCCTTACATGCCTACATGACTGGTAGACTCGGTTCCTGTCTGAGCCTTTGCACCGTTGTTTGTTTAATTTGTTTTTATATGTTTATATTTCAATAAAAAGATTTTCAAAAAAAAAACTGGAAGTGGTGTAGTGGCCTGGCTCCAGCTCATCATCCAGGATAATGTTGTCCTCGTTCTCCTCGCCCCATCCACGGGTAACACCAGGAATCCTAGAAAGGTTTAAAGCATGCTCTTCTTGCTCCTCCTCATCCACCCCGGCACCATCCTCCTCTCCTATTGTTGACTTGTCCCAGATGGAGTAACACCCACTGGGAATTCATCCAACATTGCGACTTCCTCATCTTCCTGCTCCTCGGCAGCTTGATCAATGACACAAAGCAATGCACGCTCCAGAAAGACGGCATAAGGTACGATGTCACTGATGGCGCCCTGGCCGTGACTGATTAGTTTGGTGATCTCATTGAATGGCCACATAAGTCTGCATGCATCCTGCATGAGCAACCACTGGCGAAGTGAAAAAAACCCAAGCTCCCCAGAACCTGTCCTGCCGCAGAGTTTGTACACGTAGTCGTTAACTGCACATTTCTGCTGGAGCAGCCTATCAAGCATATGCAACGTACAGTTCCATTGCGTCGGGCAGTCACAAATAAGACGCCTGATGGGCAGGTTGTGTCGCCACTGAATGTCAGCAAGATGAGCCATGGCTGTGTAAGATGTATTGAAATGGCCCGAGATTTTCCTGTATTTGGCAACGAATCGCTGCACGACCAAGTTCAGGAGGTGTGCCATGCATGGCACATGTGTTATTTTGCCCTGTTTCAGCGCGCTCAGCAGATTGGCACCGTTGTCACACACCACTTTACCAACTGTCAAATTGAGCGGTGTCAGCCACTGATCTGCCTGTGAACGCAAAGCTGAAAGGAGTGCAGGACCAGTGTGGCTCTTGGTTTCCAAGCACAACAGACGCAGCACAGCATGGCAACATCTCACGTGGCATGTGGAATAGGTTCTGTGGATCTAGGGCAGCGCAGCGGAAGAGACGGTATCAGCGGAAAAGGAGGAGTCAGCCGAGGAGGAGAGGGAGGATGGAGGAGAAGGAGAAAAAGAGGCAGCCTGCATGCAATCCCTGGCGGTACAACCAAATCTACACGGGTGCCTTGGGTTACATGCTTGACGGACATCAGAAGGTTCACCCAGTGGGCAGTAAAAGTGATATACCTTCCCTGCCCGTGTTTGCTAGACCATGTGTCTGTGGTCAGATGTATCTTGGCACCGACACTGTGTGCCAAAGATATATACACTTGCCGCTGAACATGGCCATACAGCTCTGGAATGCCCTTCTGTGAGAAATATTTCCTGCCTGGGACCTTTCATTGTGGTGTTCCAATGGCCACAAATTTACGAAAGGCCTCAGAGTCCACCAGTTGATATGGCAGTAGTTGGTGGGCTATCAGCTCCGTCAAGTCAGCAGTCAAACGTTGGTCAAGAGGGTTATCCGGCGTCATCATTTTTTTTACGCTCAAACATTTGGGCCACAGAAGCCTGCCTTTTTCCAGAACAACGTGACGACGGCATTGGAGTGGAGGACAACTGTGAGGAGAGAGGAGAAGCAGAAGAGGCTGGACGGTGAGAGCCTGGAGTATGCATTTGTGGGTTCTGACGGTGTTGCTCCCATTGGGCTCAGTGATGGGAGTTCAGATGCCTTCTTAAGGCGGTTGTCCCTAGGTGAGTGTTGGGCTTACCGCGACTTATGCGTTGACTGCAAAGGCTGCAGATGGCAACACTGTTGTCAGCAACAGACACATTTAAAAAAGCCAACACTGCAGGGCAATGTGCCGGCATCCTGGGAGTGCCAGATGTGACTGTACATGGTTGATGGCTTGCTCCTGATACATTTGCAGTCTGCTTTGTGCCTCTTGTGCAATGCAAGTTCCGCCTGTCTCTCCTCCCTATCTGCTGGTCGGTCTCTCCCTCTGAACTCCCCTCCTCTTCCTCTCTTGTGGCCACCCACGTTACGTCCATAGACACGTCATCATCCCCGTCACCTTCCCCACCACTAACATTCGAGATCTCGGAGTAGGCAGCAACAGCGGGGATCAACCTCCTTGGGCTGATCTGGGTACTGTCATCAGACTGCTGAGTGGTGGCTGTTGCTACCTCCTCTTCCTGATCCGATGCCAAGAATGGTTGCGCATCGCAAATGTCTTGTGATGGATCGGAAAATAATTCCAGTGACTCAAGCGGAGGGTAGGTGGTGGTGGTGTTTGTTGTCGTGTCTTTGGGAGGTGCACACAGCAGAGAGTGAAGAGGGTGCAGATAGAGAGAATGAGGAGGGTGCAGAAGAGGAAGGCTGAGTGAGCCACTCAACCAAGTCTGGTGCGGTCTGGTGCATCCTTTGATGTAATCGAACGCACCTTCTGAAACTTCACACTTTGGCTCCTGCCTACTGCTCCTGCCCTACCCCTACCACGCCTGCGGAAGGGCCTGCCTCTTCCTCTGCCTGTCATTTTTTAAATTACCCTGTGACAAAAGTCTCTAGAGAATTGCAGTATATCTGGAAAAAGGTATATAACACCCCGCTTCAATCTGTGGTATTGGGGGGCCACTGGTTTATCACACAAGTTCTACAAATAATTGGCCAGTAACTGTTGTTACTGTGTGTAGCACAGGTAACACAACAAAAGAGGCCACATTTTTGCAGGACTAAAACACACTATTAGAAAAGTATACTGTTAAAAAACACCCCACTTCAATATGTGGTATTGGGGGCCACTGGTTTATCACACCAGTTGTTCAAAAAATTGCCCAGTGAGTTTGGCACTGTGTGTAGCAGAGTTAACACAGCAAAAGAGGCAAAATTGTTGCAGGACACAAATACACTTATGAAAGTATACTCAGATGACACCCCACTTCAATATGTGGTATTTGGGGGCCACTGGTTTATCAGACCAGTTGTTCAAAAAATTGGCCAATGAGTTTGGCACTGTGTGTATCAGAGTTAACACAGCAAAAGAGGCAATATTGTTGCAGGACACAAATACACTTATGAAAGTATACTCAGATGACACCCCACTTCAATATGTGGTATTGGGGGGGGGGGCACTGATCTATCACACCAGTTGTACAAAAAATTGGCCAGTGAGTTTGGCACTGTGTATATCAGAGTCAACACAGCAAAAGAGGCAATATTGTTGCAGGACACAAATACACATATGAAAGTATACTCAGATAACACCCCACTTCAATATGCGGTATTGGGGGCCACTGCTCTATCCCACCAGTTGTACAAAAAATGGCCAATGAGTTTGGCACTGTGTGTATCAGAGTTAACACAGCAAAAGAGGCAATATTGTTGCAGGACCCAAATACACTTATGAAAGTATACTCAGATGACACCCCACTTCAATATGTGGTATTGGGGGGCCACTGATCTATCCCACCAGTTGTACAAAAAATTGGCCAGTGAGTTTGGCACTGTGTGTATCAGAGTTAACACAGCAAAAGAGGCAATATTGTTGCAGGACACAAATACACTTATGAAAGTATACTCAGATGACACCCCACTTCAATATGTGGTATTGGGGAGCCACTGATCTATCACACCAGTTGTTCAAAAAATTGGCCAGGGAGTTTGGCACTGTGTGTATCAGAGTTAACACAGCAAAAGAGGCAATATTGTTGCAGGACACAAATACACATATGAAAGTATACTCAGATAACACCCCACTTAAATATGCAGTGTTGGGGGCCACTGCTCTATCATACCAGTTGTACAAAAAAATGGCCAATGAGTTTGGCACTGTGTGTATCAGAGTTAACACAGCAAAAGAGGCAATATTGTTGCAGGACACAAATACACTTATGAAAGTATACTCAGATGACACCCCGCTTCAATATTTGGTATTGGGGGGCCACTGATCTATCCCACCAGTTGTACAAAAAATTGGCCAGTGAGTTTGGCATTGTGTGTAGGGTTGAGCGGACACCTAGATGTCCGTGTTCGACGGGTTCGGCCGAACTTTAAAAAAAAGTCCGGGTCCGTGTCCCGGACTTTTACCGAACTTTTCCCGGACACCGAACCCCATTGAAGTCAATGGGGACCCGAACTTTAAGGCACTAAAATGGCTCTAAAACACCAAAGGAAAGGGCTAGAGTGCTGCAAATGGCAGCAAAACGTAATTAAGAGCATGGCAAGTGCTCTGCAAACAAATGTGGATAGGGAAATAACTTAAAACAACAAAAAAAAACAGAAAAATAAAACAATGTTCTTCTTCATCTCTGAAGGACGAGGCCCATATGGAGTAGGAGGGAGGTTGAGGTGGTGGTGGATGTGGCGGTGACATAGGCGTGCGCACAGGGTGTGCTGGGTGTGCCTGGGCACACCCTAATCACCTAGGGCACATAGCATTGCCAGTGAGGAGATGGGAAAGATCTCCCTGGGACCTGCTCTGCTCTATTTCTCCTTGCCTACAGGTACATGGCCCCGATACATTACTCTCCCTGCTGGCAAACACATGCATGTGTATTTCAACTTTGGGGTGCACACCTTAATGCAATAGGCTGCGCACACCTATGGGCGGTGTAGGTGGAAGCGGCGGTGGAGGAGGACCAGGGCCGGATTAACAGCATCATGGGCTTGGTGCTGAGGATTTTGAAGGGCCTTAGGGCCGTGCCTTGCCATGCACCCAGAGGAGGAAGGGTGCAGCCATGCATGCCTAATTCAACATGGGATGCTGTCTCTGAAGCCCATAAACACATCCATGCATCGCCAACTGTCCCTCCTTGTCCGGCCTTCACGCTGTGTGGGGAGGTTCTGAGGGTGCTGCCTGGGGAAGCGAGCATAGAAGCCAGACTTCTGTGTTTACAAGTGACAGAAGAGCGGTAACAGTGAATATGGCCAACCCGGGGCCTATATAAAAGGTAGGGGCCTGGAGCTGCAGCTCCAATAGACCCTACATTAATCTGGCCCTGAGGAGGAGGACGAGGTAGCCAACACTGCTTCTTTTCACAAATTTTAAATGAGGGTACACCCCAAAAGAGTGAGAAAGAGCAAAAATGGAACAATGGGTGGGTAAGGTCGGTATCCATTGCTATTCTGCATAAGGTACGGAAAAGTCCCGTGGGATCCATGCCTGGTTCATTTTAATGAACGTGAGCTTGTCCACATTGTCTCTGGACAGGCGGCTGCGCTTGTCTGTTATAACGCCCCCAGCCGTGCTAAATACCCGTTCAGATAATACACTGGCTGCAGGGCACGCCAGCACCTCCAAGGCGTAAAGGGCAAGCTCAGGCCATGTGCCCAATTTGGAGACCCAGAAGTTGAAGGGGGCAGACCCGTCATTCACTACATGTAGGCGTGTGCACACATACTGCTCCACCATGTTGGTAAAATGCTGCCTCCTGCTAAGACGTTCCATCTGAGCTGCTGGTGCTGCTGTTTGTTGTGGCGTGCTGACAAAGCTTTTCCACATTTCGGCCATGCTAACCCTGCCTTCTGAGGTGCTGGCGGTGCCCTGGTTGCGTTGGCGACCTCCTCCTCCTCCTCCTCTGCCTTGTGCTTCCACTGTGGCCCCGCTGTCAGATGGGAATGCCAGCAGCATGGCGTCTACCAGCGTGCGCTTGTACTCGCGCATCTTGCGATCGCGCTCCAGTGAGTGAATTAAGGACGGTACGTTGTCCTTGTAACGGGGATCCAGCAGCGTGGCCACCCAGTAATCAGCACAAGTTAGAATGTGGGCAACTCGGCGGTCGTTGTGGAGACACTGCAGCATGTAATCGCTCATGTGTGCCAGGCTGCCCAGAGGCAACGAAAGGCTGTCCTCTGTGGGAGGTGTATGGTCCGTGTCCTCTGTATCCCCCCAGCCACGCACCAGTGATGGCCATGAGCTGGCCTGGGTGCCACCCTGCTGTGAACATGGTTCCATCTCCTCCTCCAGCTCCTCCTCCTCCTCATCCTCCTCATCCTCCAGAACTGTGCCCCTGCTGGACAATTGCGTCCCTGGCGTTTGCGTGTGCAGGAACCCACCCTCGGAGCCCCTTGCGAATGACTGCCCTGAAAGCCTTGGAAATGTTACCTCTTCATCCTCCTCCTCCTCCTCATCCTGTGCCACATCCTCTTCCATCATCGCCCGAATTGTTTTTTCAAGGAGGCATAGAAGTGGGATAGTTAAGCTGAGAACGGCGTCATTGCCACTGGCCATGTTGGTGGAGTACTCAAAACAGCGCAACAAGGCACACAGGTCTCGCATGGAGGCCCAGTTATTGGTGGTGAAGTGGTGCTGTTCCGCAGAGCGACTCACGCGTGCGTGCTGCAGCTGAAACTCCACTATGGCCTGCTGCTGCTCGCACAGTCTTTCCAGCATGTGCAAGGTGGAGTTCCACCTTGTGGGCACGTCACATATGAGGCGGTGAGCGGGAAGGCCGAAGTTACGCTGCAGCGCTGCCAGGCGAGCAGCAGCAGGGTGAGAACGCCGAAAGTGCGCACAAACGGCCCGCACTTTCTGCAGCAGCTCTGACATATCGGGGTAGTTTTTAAGGAACCTCTGCACCACCAAATTCAGCACATGCGCCAGGCAAGGGATGTGCGTCAAACCGGCTAGGCCCAGAGCTGCTATGAGATTTCGCCCGTTATCGCACACCACCAGGCCGGGCTTGAGGCTCGCTGGCAGCAACCACTCATTTGTCTGCTGTTCCATGCTCCTCCACAACTCCTGCGCGGTGTGTGGTTTGTCCCCCAAACAGGCAAGTTGTAAAACTGCCTGCTGTCGTTTTCCCCTGGCCGTGCTGAAGTTGGTGGTGAAGGTGTTACGCTGTCCGGATGAGGAGGCGGTAGAGGATGAGGAAGCGGAGTAGGAGGAGTTAGGAACAGGAGGCAAACTGAAGCGCCCTGCAATCCTCGGTGGTGGAAGGACATGCGCCAAATTGCTATCCGCCTCAGGCCCATCCGCCACTGCATTTACCCAGTGTGCCGTTAGGGAGATATAACGCCCCTGACCGTGCTTACTGGTCCACGTATCCGTAGTTAGGTGGACCTTGGCACAGATGGCGTTGCGCAGTGCACACCTGATTTTTTCCCCCACTTGGTTGTGCAGGGAGGGGATGGCTTGCCTGGAAAAGTAGTGGCGGCTGGGCACGACGTACTGTGGGACAGCCACCGACATAAGGTTTTTAAAACTGTGCGTCTCCACCAGACGGAATGACAGCATTTCAAAGGCCAATAATTTTGAAATGCTGGCATTCAGGGCCAGGGATCGCGGGTGGGTAGGGGGGTACTTCCTCTTCCTCTCAAGTGTTTGGGAGATGGAAAGCTGAACGCTTCCACGGGACATTGTGGAGATGGTTGTTGGTGACCCAGGTGGTGGTGTTGCTGACAGATCGTCTGTTTGCGGGGTGGCAGGTGCCGGTATCACTACAGATGTGGCTGGAGCGGCCGAGACTGCAGCAGAAGAGGAAGCAGGATGAGCCAGAGACGTTTCTTGGTTTTGAAGGTGTGTACTCCACTGCAGCTCGTGCTTTGCACTTAGATGCCTGATCATGCAGGTTGTGCTCAGGTTGAGAAGGTTCATGCCTCGCTTCAAGCTCTGATTGCACAGGGTGCAAACCACTCGTGTCCTGTCATCAGCACATTTTCTAAAGAACTTCCACGCTAGAGAACTCCTTTGAGCTGACTTTGGTGCGCTCGTTCCCTTGCTGCGTTGGGCAGTAGCGGGCGTAGTGTCTAGGGCACGGCCGCTCCGCTTCTGCACCCTGCTCCCTCTTCTGCTGTGCTGGTGGCTCTGTGCGACCACCGCCTCTTCCTCCAAACTACTCAGTTCACCTGCATGACGTTCATTCCATGTGGGGTCGAGGACCTCATCGTCCTCCACATCATCTTCCACCCAGTCTTCACCCCTGCCCTCCTTGTCGGTCTCCACAATGCTGAACGCCGCAGCAGTTGGCACCTGCGTTTCGTCATCATCGGAGACGTGCTGCGATGATCCTTGCATGTACTCATCTTGAGGAATAAGTGGTTGGGCATCGCTGCACTCAATCTCTTCCACTTCTGGGGCAGGGCTAGGTGGATGGCCCTGGGAAACCCTGCTGACAGAGTCCTCAAAAAGAATAAGAGACTGCTGTATGGCTTGGGGCTCAGACTGCTGGCCTGATTTGCAAGGGGGTGAGGTGAAAGACGGTTGGACATTGGCTGCAGGTGCCAACTCTGACCTTTCTGCAGTAGACTGGGTGGGAGACAATGTGAAGGAACTGGAGGCACTGTCAGCAGCAAACCAATCTACTATCGCCTCAACTTGTTCTGGCCTCATCACTTCTAGGGGCGTTTGATGCCCTACCAAATACTGATGCAGGTTCTGTCGCCTACTCACACTTGAGGAAGGTGTTTCACTTGTGCGTGTAGCTGGCACAGATCGACCATGTCCTCTCCTTGCAACAGGAGCTCTACCAGCAGCACCACGACCCAGGCCACGGCCCTTATTTGACGGTCTCCTCATATTTCTGTAATTTAAGATCTTGCCCTAGAAAGGTTTTTATTGAATAGCGGAATAGAAAATATGATCCAAAAAAAGTGTATGTATATCACACGTACACAACCACACTAGGCCCCAATTACTATTGTTTGTACCCCTAAAAGGCTAGATGAGGAGTAGGGGGAGTATGGAACAGGCAGCACCCTCAAACCTTCAGAAGTATGAGATGAACCCCAACAACTTGGAAAGGTGGATCTCTCTCACACGTACCGACACAGACTATCCCGCAATTCAATTGATCCTCAAAGGTTTTTATTGAATAGCGGAATAGGAAATATGATCAAAAAAAGTGTATGTATCTCGCACGTACACAACCACACTAGGCCCCAATTACTATTGTTTGTACCCCTAAAAGGCTAGATGAGGAGTAGGGGGGGTATGGAACAGGCAGCACCCTCAAACCTTCAGAAGTATGAGATGAACCCCAACAACTTGGAAAGGTGGATCTCTCTCACACGTACCGACACAGACTATCCCGCAATTCAATTGATCCCCAAAGGTTTTTATTGAATAGCGGAATAGGAAATATGATCAAAAAAAGTGTATGTATCTCACACGTACAGAAACACACTAGGCCCCAATTACTATTGTTTGTACACCTAAAAGGATGGATGAGGAGGAGGAGGAGTATGGAACAGGCAGCACCCTCAAAGCTTCAGAAGTATGAGATGAACCCCAAAAACTTGGAAAGGTGGATCTCACACGTACCGACACAGACTATTCCGCAATTTAATTGATCCCCAAAGGTTTTTATTGAATAGCGGAATAGGAAATATGATCAAAAAATGTGTATGTATCTCACACGTACAGAAGCACACTAGGCCCCAATTACTATTGTTTGTACACCTAAAAGGATGGATGAGGAGGAGGAGGAGTATGGAACAGGCAGCACCCTCAAAGCTTCAGAAGTATGAGATGAACCCCAAAAACTTGGAAAGGTGGATCTCACACGTACCGACACAGACTATCCCGCAATTTAATTGATCCCCAAAGGTTTTTATTGAATAGCGGAATAGGAAATATGATCAAAAAATGTGTATGTATCTCACACGTACAGAAGCACACTAGGCCCCAATTACTATTGTTTGTACACCTAAAAGGATGGATGAGGAGGAGGAGGAGTATGGAACAGGCAGCACCCTCAAAGCTTCAGAAGTATGAGATGAACCCCAAAAACTTGGAAAGGTGGATCTCACACGTACCGACACAGACTATCCCGCAATTTAATTGATCCCCAAAGGTTTTTATTGAATAGCGGAATAGGAAATATGATCAAAAAATGTGTATGTATCTCACACGTACAGAAGCACACTAGGCCCCAATTACTATTGTTTGTACACCTAAAAGGATGGATGAGGAGGAGGAGGAGTATGGAACAGGCAGCACCCTCAAAGCTTCAGAAGTATGAGATGAACCCCAAAAACTTGGAAAGGTGGATCTCACACGTACCGACACAGACTATCCCGCAATTTAATTGATCCCCAAAGGTTTTTATTGAATAGCGGAATAGGAAATATGATCAAAAAAAGTGTATGTATCTCGCACGTACAGAAACACACTAGGCCCCAATTACTATTGTTTGTACACCTAAAAGGATGGATGAGGAGGAGGAGGAGTATGGAACAGGCAGCACCCTCAAAGCTTCAGAAGTATGAGATGAACCCCAAAAACTTGGAAAGGTGGATCTCACACGTACCGACACAGACTATTCCGCAATTTAATTGATCCCCAAAGGTTTTTATTGAATAGCGGAATAGGAAATATGATCAAAAATGTGTATGTATCTCACACGTACAGAAGCACACTAGGCCCCAATTACTATTGTTTGTACACCTAAAAGGATGGATGAGGAGGAGGAGGAGTATGGAACAGGCAGCACCCTCAAAGCTTCAGAAGTATGAGATGAACCCCAAAAACTTGGAAAGGTGGATCTCACACGTACCGACACAGACTATCCCGCAATTTAATTGATCCCCAAAGGTTTTTATTGAATAGCGGAATAGGAAATATGATCAAAAAAAGTGTATGTATCTCGCACGTACACAACCACACTAGGCCCCAATTACTATTGTTTGTACCCCTAAAAGGCTAGATGAGGAGTAGGGGGGGTATGGAACAGGCAGCACCCTCAAACCTTCAGAAGTATGAGATGAACCCCAACAACTTGGAAAGGTGGATCTCTCTCACACGTACCGACACAGACTATCCCGCAATTCAATTGATCCTCAAAGGTTTTTATTGAATAGCGGAATAGGAAATATGATCAAAAAAAGTGTATGTATCTCGCACGTACACAACCACACTAGGCCCCAATTACTATTGTTTGTACCCCTAAAAGGCTAGATGAGGAGTAGGGGGAGTATGGAACAGGCAGCACCCTCAAACCTTCAGAAGTATGAGATGAACCCCAACAACTTGGAAAGGTGGATCTCTCTCACACGTACCAACACAGACTATCCCCCAATTTAACTGATCCCCAGAGGTTTTTGATTAAATAGCGGAATAGAAAATATGATCCCAAAAAAGTGTATGTATATCACACGTACACAACCACACTAGGCCCCAATTACTATTGTTTGTACCCCTAAAAGGCTAGGAGTAGGGGGGAGTATGGAACAGGCAGCACCCTCAAACCTTCAGAAGTATGAGATGAACCCCAACAACTTGGAAAGGTGGATCTCTCTCACACGTACCAACACAGACTATCCCCCAATTTAACTGATCCCCAAAGGTTTTTGATTAAATAGCGGAATAGAAAATATGATCCCAAAAAAGTGTATGTATATCACACGTACACAACCACACTAGGCCCCAATTACTATTGTTTGTACCCCTAAAAGGCTAGATGAGGAGTAGGGGGAGTATGGAACAGGCAGCACCCTCAAACCTTCAGTATGAGATTGTGTTCACTGTACCCCACAAAGATTGAGTTCACTGCACCCCACAATGATTGTGTTCACTGCACCCCACAAAGATTGTGTTCACTGCACCTCACAAAGATTGTGTTCACTGTACCCCCCAAAGATTGTGTTCACTGCACCCCACAAAGATTCTGTTCACTGTACCCCACAAAGATTGTGTTCACTGCACCCCAAAAAGATTGTGTTCACTGCACCCCAAAAAGGATGTTGTTCACTGCACCCCAAAAAGGATGTTGTTCACTCCACCCCAAAAAGATTGTGTTCACTGCACCCCACAAAGATTGTGTTCACTGCACCCCAAAAAGATTGTGTTCACTGCACCCCAAAAATGATTTTGTTCACTGCACCCCAAAAAGGATTTTGTTCACTGCACCCCAAAAAGGATGTTGTTCACTCCACCCCAAAAAGATTGTGTTCACTGCACCCCAAAAAGATTGTGTTCACTGCACCCCACAAAGGATTTTGTTCACTGCACCCCAAAAAGATTGTGTTCACTGCACCCCAAAAAGGATGTTGTTCACTGCACCCCAAAAAGGATTTTGTTCACTGCACCCCAAAAAGATTGTGTTCACTGCACCCCACAAAGGATTTTGTTCACTGCACCCCACAAAGATTGTGTTCACTGCACACCAAAAAGGATTGTGTTCACTGCACCCCAAAAAGATTTTGTTCACTGCACCCCAAAAAGATTGTGTTCACTGCAGCCCAAAAAGATTGTGTTCACTGCAGCCCAAAAAGATTGTGTTCACTGCAGCCCAAAAAGATTGTGTTCACTGCAGCCCAAAAAGATTGTGTTCACTGCAGCCCAAAAAGATTGTGTTCACTGCAGCTCACACACAGAAAAATGGATGTGGATCACTGACACCTGCCTATCTCCAATCCCACACCACACAGCAATATCGATTGTAGTTTGTAGAACACAGTTTCCCTAAAATTCAGCAGACTCTGTCCCTAACAGGATTGAGAAGAGATCGTAGATCAGGATTGAGTGCAGATTCACCCCACCCCCCACACAGCAATATCGATTGTAGTTTGTAGAACACAGTTTCCCTAAAATTCAGCAGACTCTGTCCCTAACAGGATTGAGAAGAGATCGTAGATCAGGATTGAGTGCAGATTCACCCCACCCCCCACACAGCAATATTGATTGTAGTTTGTAGAACACAGTTTCCCTAAAATTCAGCAGACTCTGTCCCTAACAGGATTGAGAAGAGATCGTAGATCAGGATTGAGTGCAGATTCACCCCACCCCCCACACAGCAATATCGATTGTAGTTTGTAGAAGACACTGACCCTATATAATTCAGCAGACTCTATCCCTAAAATGCCTACAACTCGCCCTGCCTAAACACTCCGACCTGTCCCTCAATTCTATCCGGACACAAATGGTTTTTTCCTGCCTATCTTTCCCTAATCAGCAGCCAGCACGTTGATGTGTGCTCTGTCCCTGAATCTAAGCAGCATAATGACGCCGCTGCGGCTGCCTCGAACTTATAAAGACTTGGTCACATGCTTCAGACGGCCAATCACAGCTACTGAGACATTTGCAGGCATGGCTGGGATGGCTTAAGGCACACCAGTTAAACGATTGTTGATTGGCTGTTGAAAGCCCGCCATGAAAAGAGCGCCAAAGCATGCAAAACCCGGAAATAAAACGACCGAACACGGATTTTTACCCGAACATACAGTAAAGTGTCCGTGTCCGTGTTCGGGTACAAAAAATCCAATTATTCGGTACGAACACGAATAATACAGTCCGTGTTCGCTCAACACTAATTGTGTGTATCAGAGTTAACACAGCAAAAGAGGCAATATTGTTGCAGGACACAAATACACTTATGAAAGTATACTCAGATGACACCCCACTTCAATATGTGGTATTGGGGGGCCACTGATCTATCACACCAGTTGTTCAAAAAAATTGGCCAGGGAGTTTGGCACTGTGTGTATCAGAGTTAACACAGCAAAAGAGGGAATATTGTTACAGGACACAAGTACACTTATAAAAGTATACTCAGATGACACCCCACTTCAATATATGGTATCGGGGGGCCACTGATGTATCACACCAGTTATAAAAAAATTGGCCAGTGAGTTTGGCACTGTGTGTATCAGATTTAACACAGCAAAAGAGGCAATATTGTTGCAGGACATAAATACACTTATAAAAGTATACTCACATGACACCCCACTTCAATATATGGTATCGGGGGGCCACTGATCTATCACACCAGTTGTACAAAAAATTGGCCAGTGAGTTTGGCGCTGTGTGTATCAGAGTTAACACAGCAAAAGAGGCAATATTGTTGCAGGACACAAATACAATTATGAAAGTATACTCAGATAACATTATTTATGTTAAGTTTCACAAGAACTAAACTAGAGAAACTTAACATAAATAAATCACCGGGACCGGAAGGCTTGCACCCGAGGGTTCTTAAAGAGCTCAGCCAGGTGATTGCCAGACCATTATTCTTGATCTTTAAGGATAGTTTACAGATGGGTATGGTGCCAGCTGATTGGAAAAAAGCCAACGTGGTACCAATATTTAAAAAGGGGCCGAGATATATCCCGGGTAACTATAGGCTGGTCAGCCTAACATCAGTAGTCTGCAAGATTTTGGGGGGGATGTTAAGGGACCACATACAAGACTTTAGTAATGAAAATGGTATTATTAGTAGTAATCAGCATGGATTCATGAAAAATCGTTCTTGCCAAACCAATCTATTAACCTTCTATGATGAAGTGAGCTGCCAACTAGATAGTGGTAAGCCTGTGGATGTGGTGTACCTGGACTTCGCAAAGGCCTTTGACACCGTTCCCCACAAACGCTTACTGTTCAAACTAAGGAAGGTAGGTATGGACCATAAGGTGAGTACCTGGATAGAGAACTGGTTCCAGGGGAGGTTGCAAAGGGTGGTGATTAATGGGGAGTACTCAGATTGGGCGGGTGTGGAAAGCGGGGTCCCCCAGGGTTCTGTCCTGGGGCCAATCCTGTTTAATTTATTCATAAATGATCTACAGGAGTGTATATCGAGCAAAATCTCAGTATTTGCGGATGATACTAAACTAAGCATGCCAATATCTTCTGGGCAGGATGTGGAAACCTTACAAGCGGACCTGAACAAAATTATGGGGTGGGCAACTACATGGCAGATGAGGTTCAATGTTGAAAAATGTAAAGTAATGCACCTGGGTGCCAGAAACCAGAAAGCAAGCTACTCACTGGGGGGGGGGACCTCTAGGTGAGTCTAAGATGGAAAAGGACCTGGGGGTACTGGTAGACAACAGGCTTGGCAGTGGCATGCAATGCCAAGCCATTGCAAGCAAAGCCAACAAAATACTGGGATGTATAAAAAAGGGGATTTACTCCAGAAATAAAGAGATTATTCTCCCACTATACAAGACTCTAGTCCGGCCACAGCTGGAGTATGCTGTCCAGTTCTGGGCACCGGTCCTCAGGAAGGATGTGCTGGAACTGGAGAAAGTCCAGAGAAGGGCAACAAAAATAATTAGGGGAATGGAGGACATCAGCTATGAGGAAAGACTACAAGCACTGAATTTATTCTCTCTGGAGAAGAGACGATTGAGGGGGGATATGATATCAATGTACAAATATTGTACTGGAAACCCTAGCATATGGAAAAACCTATTCAGAGAACGGAAATACAATAACACGCGTGGCCACTCACTATAACTAGAGGAAAGGCGGTTTAACCTTAAAATACGCAGGGGGTTCTTCACTGTAAGAGCAGTAAGGATGTGGAATTCTCTTCCGCAAACAGTTGTATCAGCAGGGAGCATTGATAGTTTAAAAAACTATTAGATGGGCACCTTAAAGACCACAACATACAGGGGTATACAATGTGTGGTTAACAGTAGACACACACACACATCACAGGTTGAACTGGATGGACTGATGTCTTTTTTCAACCTCACTAACTATGTAACTATGTAACTATGTAACACCCCACTTCAATATGTGGTATTGGGGGGGGCACAGTTTTATCACACCAGTTCTGCAAATAATTGGCCAGTAACTGTTGTCACACGTGTGTGTAGCACGGTTAACGCAGCAAAAGAGGCCAAATTTTTGCAGGACTACAATACACTCTTAGAAAAGTATACTGTTAAATAACAACCCACTTAAATATGTGATATTGGGGGACCACTGGTCTATCACACCAGTTATAATACATTAAAAGTGCTTTTGTCACTGTCTGTAGTATTGCTGCACAGTGCACAATACAAATCCACTATAATATGCTTTATATATTACAAACTATATTATACGTGGATTACACCCCTATATAGTGCACTGCACACCTATACCAAATAGCAGCCCTTAAAATGACTTTTGTGGACCTTAACAGAGCAATTTGTGTCACTGGCAATCTCTGTCCCTGATGAACACAGCATACCTGTCCCTAAACTGAAAAGAGACGGCAGACCTATACCAAATACCAGCCCTTAAAAGGACTTTTGTGGATCTTAACAGAGCGATTTGTGTCACTGCCAATCTGTCCCTGATGAACACAGCATACCTGTCCCTAAAATGAAAAGAGACTGTAGTAGACCTATACTAATTACCAGCCCCGAAAAGGACTTTTGTGGATCTTAACAGAGCTATTTGTGTCACTGGCAATCTCTCCCTGATGAACACAGCAGACCTCTCCCTACACTGACAAAAAGCAGAATGTGAAATGGCTGACAGCTCTGGTCTATATATAAGGCATGTCCATGTGCTTAAATTTTTCAATTGGCTGTCCCGTTCCACCTGACGGCTGTGTCATGGGTCAAAGTTCTCCCCAATGTAAACATATATGGCCACCGCGAACAATGCCATGTGTTCGGAAAATTGGCGGGTTGCGAACAAGCAAAATTTGCCGCGAACCGACCACCAGGCGAACCGCAAGGCCATCTCTAATTTGTAGTAATCAGCATGGATTCATGAAGAATTGCTCTTGCCAGACCAATCTATTTACCTTCTATGAAGAAGTAAGCTGCCATCTAGATAAAGGCAGGCCTGTGGATGTGGTGGAGCTGGACTTTGCAAAGGCATTTGATACAGTTCCCCACAAACGCTTACTGTACAAACTAAGGTACGTAGGTTTGGACCATAGGGTGAGTACCTGGATTAAAAACTGGCTCCAGGGATGACTCCAGAGGGTGGTGATCAATGGGGAATACTCAGATTGGTCTGGTGTGGAAGGTGGGGTCCCCCAAGGATCTGCCCTGGGACCAATATTGTTTAATTTATTCTTAAATGACCTAGAGGATGGGATAATCAGAACAATCTCAGTATTTTCAGATGATACTGAGGTAAGTAGGGCAATATCTTCTATACATGACGTGGTAACCTTACAAGCAGATCTGAACAAAATAATGGGGTGGGCAGCTACATGGCAGATGAGGTTTAATGTTGAAAAATGTAAGGTAATGCACTTGGGTGTCAGAAGTACGAACGCAAGTTACTCGCTAGGGGGTGAACCTCTGGGTGAATCTATAAAAGAAAAGGACCTGGGGTTCCTAGTAGACAACAGGCTTGGCAATGGCATGCAATGCCAAGCTGCTGAAAGCAAAGCCAACAGAATACTGGCATGTACAAAAAAAAGAGGATTCACTCCAGAGATAAATCAATTATTCTCCCACTCTGCAAGACTCTGGTCCGGCCACCTCTTGAGCATGCTCTCTAGTTCTGGGCACTGGTCTTCAGAAATGATGTCATGGAACTAGAGAGAGTCCAGAGATGGGCAACACAGATAATGAGGGGAATGGAGGACATCAGCTATGAGGAAAGACTACAAGCATTAAACTTATTCTCTCTGGAGAAGAGACACTTGAGAGGGGATATGATATCAATGTTAAAAATACAGAACTGGCGACCCTAGCATAGGGAACAAACTTTTCATAGAAAGGGAATTTAATAAGACACAGGGCCACTCACTAAAACTAGAAGAAAAGCAGTTTAACCTTAACCACTTAAGCCCCGGAGGATTTTCCTGCTAAAAGACCAGGGGGTATTTTGCGATTCGGCACTGCGTGACTTTAACGGACAATTGCGCGGTCGTGCGACGCTGTACCTAAACGAATTTGATGTCATTTTTTTCCCACAAACAGAGCTTTCTTTTGGTGGTATTTGATCACCTGTGCGATTTTTTGATCACGCGCTATAAACAAAAAAATAGCGACAATTTTGCAAAAATAGCAATATTTTTCACATTTTTTTATATGAAATTCCCCAAAAAAAAATGTAAAAATCAAAATTTTTTAACATTTTTGGCCAATTTGTTTTATCCTACCTATGTTTGGTAAAAAAAAATCGCAAAAAGCGTATTTTGATTGGTTTGCGCAAAAGTTATCGCGTTTACTAACAAAGGGAAAGATTTTTGTCATTTTTGTTGTTTTTTTTTTAACGCGTAATGGCGGCGATCTGCGATTTTTTTTGCGGTACTGCGACATTGCGGCGGACAGATCGGACCCTTGACTGACATTTTTGACACTTTTGGGGTTACCAGTGACATTTCTACAGTAATCAGTGCTATACATATGCACTGTTACTGTAAAAATACACTGGCAGTGAAGGGGTTAACTTTATTTGGGAGGGAGGGGCTGTGTGTGTCCCTAGGGGCGTGATTCTTACTGTGATTGGCTGTGGCTCTAGCTGTAAGGACACTGATCAACGGATCTACATACTAGATCCGAGTAATCAGTGTCTTTACAGCGATGAGAATGACAGGCAGCTTGTTTACACAAGCTGCCTGACATTCTCCCTCTTCCCCCGACGATCGCCGAGTGGCCGGCGGACACCGGGTCCGCTGGTCACACGCGCGGGGGGGTGCGTGACCGCGCGGGAGCGGGAGCGCGCCTCCGCGGGCGCGCGCTCGCTCCCCAGACCCTCCCAGGCTAGTGACGTTAATTAACGTCACTCTGCCTGGCAGGGGCTGACCGCCGCAGTAAATCTACTTGCGGCGGTCGGCAAGCAGTTAAACTACCTAAAGGGTTCTTTACTGTCAGACCAGTAAGGATGTGGTTTTCTCTTCCACAAGCAGTGGTTTTAGCAGGGAGCATCGATAGTTTCCAAAAAACTATTAGATGGGCACATTAAAGACAACAACATACAGGGGTATACAATGAACAGTTAACAGCAAATACACAAACACACACATCATATGTTGAACTAGATGGACTGGTGTCTTTTTTTCAACCTCACTAACTATGTAACTATGTAGCTGTGTTTTCTGAAGGAGTCAAATACTTATTTCACTAATTAAAATGCAAATCAATTTATACATTTTTGAAATGCATTTTTCTGGATATTTTTTTGTTGTTATTCTGTCTCTTAATTATAGGCTGATTATTGCTTTGTCAGTGGGCAAACATACAAAATCGGCAGGGGATAAAATACTTTTTTCCCTCACTGTAAAAATAAAGTGCTACAGTGTATATATATCAACTCCCAATAATCAAGTTCCTCCATAAATGATCAAATCTTATAAAAAAAAGATCAAAATGCTAAAATAAATGTGTTCACATAAAAAATATAGGAAGTGCTTTATATGCATAAAGTTCTTTCAGTGCTTTAAATCCATCACTGTAAAACACCACCACTCTGGAAAACCCACGATCTCTCAAGGTCATAAGGCACTTCTCCCCAAGGGGTAAACATCCAGGGCTTCTGCTTTACTCTCTTACTCCATGTTCACCATTGTCACAGAATTAGATAGGAACGTGCTCCAAAAGGGTAAAACCTTTTATTATATTCAATATGTGACATGCAACATTAGGTAATGTGGCAAAATTTCATTGTGCATTTTGCCCAGCACCTAGGTTTACACACATTATGTTATTGCTGGCTCCACTCTGTGACAGGGCAAGTGCGGTCCATGTGTACTCACTTACCTTTTCCAGCTGTCACAGACGGATAAGCTTGCTTCCTAAAGGGGCCGAAGTACGTTTCGACTAAATGACGTCCTTAGGAGGCGTTGGCAATAAATTGCTTATTTTTAATATTACTGTAAACATTGGGTTTTTTATTTGTTTTTTTTTAAATGTTCAGCCTTATTTCATTTATATTGCAAACATTTTTTTTAGACCCAAAGTCATTGTAGACAAAAGCACAGGTGAGGGTTCTATTAAAAGATTGAATGGACCTCAGAGGATACGGCAGTGAAAAATAAGTCAGCATCAGGATAATTTTGAATGCCAACTTTTAGTGCCCTAAATTACTAGAGATGACCTGTCCATTTGGGTTATAATAATATTGGGATTAAAGGAATTAGGAGAACACGGAAAACACTGCAGTGACAATTGTACCAGCAGCAGGACAAGTTTAAATACCAATTTTAGCAGGGGCGTAACTACAGGGGTTGCAGGGGTTGCAATCGCAACCGGGCCCCATGCTCAAGGGGGCCCATGTGGCTCCCCTGTACACCTGAATAGGAGGGGTGGCGGGGGCAGCATGTAGAGAAATCACTGTCCTCCTTTTTCCTTCTGTAGCTGCAGGAGGAAAATGGAGGAGATTTGTTCCTCTGTATGCTGCCCCCGCCACTCCTCCTATCCAGTTCACTTGTGTTCTGCTGTCTCTGGGCCATGTGTGCTCCCCTGGTCCCCCCCCCCACTGTGCTCCCCTCCCTCTCCTGCTGGCTGCTGCAGGGGATGTGTCACAATAGAGAACCAGGAAGGGGCCGGTAAATATGTAATTTACCAGCTCCTTCCTTTTCTGAATGGACAGAGTCATAGTCAGTGACATTGTAAAAAAAAAATAAAATAAAATTATAAAAAATAATATAATTAAAATACCAAAAAATAAAAACTACTGACACCAGTGGGTGAACTTCCAGGATCGCAAAGGTCACATTTGCGACCGGGCCCTGGCATTCCACCACCGTGGGGAGGCCCCAAGATGGCAGGAAGGGGACCCACTGCAGAACTTGTGAAAGGGTCCATAATAAAGGACCCCGCAATGAGAGTAAAGGGCCCCAGGGCACCAGGGGTCCAAGGGGCCCTTCATGGTTTCTTGCACCAGGGCCCTGAAGGTTCTAGTTACGCCTCTGAATTTTAGGCATAATGTTATTGCAGACAATAACATTACCTTGTTACCTTATCAAATCTATTTGAATTACTAGATCAATTTGCTTTGGTGTCTGGCCTGGAGGTTAACTAACATAAATCTAAAGCTCTTACTGTGTCTTTGTTGAACTAGGCGTCTCATCTCCAGGAACTTTTTCCTTTCCAATGGACAACCTCTTATCTTCCCTACTTGGGAATCAAACTAACAAGCTGCCCAACCCACTTACATCATGCAAATTATCTCTCTATGCTGTCCCATCTATCCTCCCTGATGGCTAGCTGGCATTCACTTTGTGTCTCCTTGCTCGGGAAAATCACAGCAGTTAAAATTACTCTATTACCTAAAATTGTCTATCTTTTTAGCATTCTCCCCATTGCTATATCTTCATACTTTTTTGTGCTATTCGGAGTATCGTATATAAATATATCTGGAGCTCTATTAAACTTAGAGTCCCCAGATCTATACTTCTACAGGGTAAACTACAGGATAAACTACAGTGTGACCTAGGAGTTACTAACTTCATCAAATATTATCAAGCAGCCCAAATGGCGCTTTATGATGTCACCAATGAACTACCCCTGTGGGTTGGATTGGACCTATAGATTTAAACCCCTCTGACTGAAGGCTCATAATCAAACCAATCACTAAACGCTCTCTTTCCCTGGGGGACAAATTAAAAGGCCCCTTTAAATTAATGTCCTTCCATTGTCTCTTAGCCTCCTTCTACAATCACCCAGCTTTCTACCCTGCCTATTCGGATCCAGCTTTGTTCTGGCTGTGGCACTCATTGGGCTTGATGCTTCTGCTGGACCTGACCGCTGATTACAGTTTAAAATCTTTCTCTGCTCTACAGGAACAAGTTTATCTCCCTACATGGGAATTTTTTTTATATCTCTCTTCGAGATCTCAAATTCCTTTGCAAAGTACAGGAGCACCTGCTTTACCCTTACTAGCTTGACTCTGTTTGAGGGTATTTGTAATCCTGATCATCACGCCCCCTGTTTTATTTCTAAATTCTAATCTCATCTCAATTCCCCTCCCCCACCTTACTTTCTTATGCTTTCAAGTTGGGTCTCGGACCTTGGAGTGCAACTGGAACAGGAGGATTGGGATGACATTTGGGCAGCGACCAAATCTTCTTCTGAAAATATGCTGGCAATATAGACTAAATATAAGGTTCTTCTCCATTAATATTTGGTCCTGGCAAGACTCTCCATATTTTTACCTAGAAACCCCTCTGCATGTTTTTGCAGCTGTGGAGAGTTGGCTATGCATGTTCACACTTGGTGGACATGTCCGATAGTGTGGCAGTTCTGGGTTGAGAACTTCAGGATAGTCTCGACTTTGTTTAACCAATATTTAGAACCTGACCCAGTGCTTGCTCTATTGAATGACTGTGCTTTTGATTTTACTAGAGCTCAGACGAAACTTCTACTGCAACCTATGACCGCCTCCAAATAGACTATAGCGAGGGCTTGGAAGATGCTGATGCTTTGTACATTGGAGACCAACAATAAAAAACATAGTAAAATAGAGGCCACCATACAAGATGCTATCCCTCAACATTGCAAGGTTTGGCAGCCCTGGGTAGACCACTTCATACTACCTGGCTTTGACTCTTCTGTCCTTGAACTCTGATGCTTTGAGTTATGTTGAGATTGTTGATTGCGATCATGGCCCGGTCTACATGAACGACCTCTCCTTTTTTCTTTCCTTTCTTTTCTTTCTTCCTTTCTTATCTTTCATCTTCTTTTTTTGCTGTCTCTTTAGTATGCCCCTAGGGGTTTTCCTCTATGTATACCACTCGTCTTTCATTACAGATTAATCTGTTGGCATTACAGTATATCTCCAGTTTCATGGACTTATATAACATGTGTTTTTGGAGGCTTTTGCGACTGCGCTCCTTTTTCTTATCAAGACCAACTGGTTTACTAATACTTTTCATTGTGTTGTTAGCTTTTATGCTCAACTGTTATGACTTTTATATGTGTATTTTTTATACTTTTAAGTGTTACTAGCGCTACTGTGTTTATATAAGCTCTGCAACCATAGTTACATAGTTAGTCAGGTTGAAAAAAGACACAAGTCCATCTGGTTCAACCAACAAAAAGAAAAAAAAAAAAAAAACAGTATTGAAAACCCAACCATACAATCCCATATACACAATCTCCTATACCCGCAGTTGATCCAGAGGAAGGCAAAAACCCAGAAAAGCACGATCCAATTTGCTACAGCAGGGGAAAAAAATCCTTCCTGATCCCCTGTAATGTTCTGGTACCTTTGGGTACCCTAATTACTCTTTCATAAGTGTATGCGCCCCACCATTCTCTTTTGGTAAGGTGCGCATACACCTTTAAGACTGATGCTGTCATCACTGAACGCCGGACTGGATGGCTATTTAGATCGCCGGCTCTCACTCACATGTGTTCGTTCAAACTGCTTTGTGCCTTGATGCTAACCTGTCTTGAAGCTCTCATGCTTGCAAGCATACCTCGCTGTCGGAACCACGCTGCGCTGATCCCTGTATCCCGCTACCGGATCATCCGCTCTTGCCGAACCTCTCCTCTGCTACATTGCTATTAGTGATAAGTACCCCACAGGGGAAACCTCTATAACCTTTATACTAAAGCTTACACTATCTAGCTCTGCATACTAAGGACTATTACTACATCTGCATTATCTAAGATTGCTAGCTTTGAGCCTACTACCACCTGTTCTTTCACTGGGTTGATCTCTCTTGTATGTCCACCTGCTACTCTGTCATCTACTACCATACATGATTGCTAAACCTATCTGCATCCCATCTGCTACTATCTTATTTTCAAGAACATTTCCTTTCAAGTGTCTGTCATCTACCATCTCTACCCAACCTGTCTCTTCAGCCTATCATCACTGTGTTACTATATACATAAGTCACTCTAGGAAACATCTTATTGAGTGTGTGTATTTACTTGCTGAATTGAGATTATCCACACATGATGAGTCATTGAGAGTTGGGATTGGTGTCTCAGCGTTTCTCTACATGACTACTGAAGTGGAATATTTCTGCAGCTGAAAATCCACATCATACGTAAAACGCAGGAGCGTTACATCCCCCGAGAGGCAATCGGATATTCCTCGGATCAACTTTACCTAAAAAAAAAATTAGTACCAAGTTATATAATATACACCTAGGAAAGAATCCAGACCTTTTTTAAAGTAATTGAGTAAGCTAGCCAGAACAACCTCTGGAGGGAGTCTATTCCACATTTTCACAGCTCTTACGGTGAAGAAACCTTTTTCATATTTGGAGACAAAATCTATTTTCCTCTAGACGTAAAGAGTGCCCCCTTGTCCTCTGTGTAGATCTTAAAGTGAACAACTCAACACCAAGTTCACTATATGGACCCCTTATGTATTTATACATGTTGATCATATCCCCCCTTACTCTCCTCTTCGCAAGAGAGAATAAATTCAGTTCCTCTAATCTTTTCTCATAGCCGAGCTCCTCCATGCCTGTTATCAGTTTGGTTGCCCTTCTCTGCACTTTCTCCAGTTCCCCGATATCCTTTTTAAGAACTGGTGCCCAAAACTGAACTGCATATTCCAGATGAAGTCTTACTAATGATCTGTACAGGGGCAAAATGATATCCCTCTCTCTGGAGTCCATGCCTTTGTCAATACAAGAAAGGACTTTGCTTGCTTTGGAAACAGCAGCTTGGCATTGCATGCTATTATTAAGCTTATGACCTACCAGAACACCCAGATCCTTTTCCGCCATGGATTACCCCAGTTCTACAGCCTAGTATGTATGATGCATGCATTTTCTTAGCCCCAAAGTGCATAACTTTACATTTATCAACACTAAACCTCATTTGCCACATAGTTGCCCAATGAAACAACGCACTGAGGTCAGCTTGTAAGTTGGAGACATCCCGTAAGGAAGTTATTCCACTGAAAAGCTTGGGGTCATCTGCAAATACTGAAATGGTATTTTTAATCCCAGACCCTATATCATTTACTAAAGATATTAAAAAGTAAGGGTCCCAACACTGAACCTTGGGGTACACCACTGATAACCTTAGACCATTCAGAGTAAGAATCATTAACCACTACTTTCTGAATTCTATCTTTTAGACAATTTTCTATCCAATTACAAACCGATCTTTCCAAGCCAGTAGACTTTACCTTACACATTAGCCGTGTGTGGGGAACTGTGTCAAACGCTTTTGCAAAATCCAAGTATACTACGTCCACAGCCACCCCTCTGTCCAAGGTTTTACTTACCTCCTCCTAAAAAGAAATCAGGTTTGTTTGACAACTTCTGTCTTTATGAATCCATGCTGTCTGTTGCTTAAAATATTTTTTTCCAGCAAGAACTCATCTGTGTGGTCTTTTATTAAACTCTCCAGTATCTTCCCAACTATAGAAGTTAAACTAACAGGTCTATAGTTACTTGGCAAAGACTTTGATCTCTTTTTAAATATAGGCACCACATTGGCCCTACGCCAATCCAGTGGTACTATTCCAGTCCTTAAGAGTCCCTAAAAATTAGAAACAAATGCTTTGAAATTAAAGCACTCAATTCTTTTAGGATGCGTGGGTGGATGCCATCTGGGCCAGGCGCTTTATCCACCCTTATTCTGTCTAAATATTTATGGACCATATCACTTTTGAGCCATTGTGGATCATTTGGGGCTGTGTCAATACCATCCTCATTATGGTTAGGGATGATCAAACTTTTGAAAAGTTTGGTTCGACCAGAACACCCGAACCTCCCAAAAGTCTGGCCCGGATATCAGAACCCCATTGAAATCAATGGGACCCGAACTTCGGTAATCAAAAAACACCATTTTGAAGCCCTAAAACCCAATAAATGCCCCTAAAAAGTGGCTAGGATGCTGGGTCATACCCCAGGGACTATTAATCACACAAAAAAGTTCTTAAAAGTTGTCATTTTTGATAGAGAGCCAATTATTGAAAAAAATTAAAAAAAAAATAAAAAAAAAAATTTCTTTGGATTTAGTATCTGGGGGGGGGGGGGTCTAAAAAGTGTACCTGTGAAGTTTCAGCTCTGTAGCATGTTCAGAACCATAAAAAAAAGATTGTTTGTATTTTGTCATTTATAGAACAGGTTAGTGGCTTCTCTCTTTTCACACCTTGCCGGTTTAGTAGCAAGCATTTTTTTTGGGCATTTTTTGGGGTCTTTTCAGGCAGGCAAAACATCTGAACTTGTGTATACGGGTATATATACACACATACTTATATGTATATATACACCTAGACATATAAAGGTGTGATAGTAGCAGAAATAGATGCTTGCGCTAATTAAATCATTTACACTAATATGGTTCCACTCCTATAACACCTATATATGTCTAAGTGTAAAATACATATAAGTATATGTGTATATATACCACTATACACAAGTTCAGATGTTTTGCCTGCCTCCAAAAACCCCCAAAAAATGCCTGCAACAACACACCTGGGCGGTTTTTTTTTGGCGCTAGCGTTTTTTTGGGCATTTTTTGGGGTTCTTTGGAGGCAGGCAAAACATCTGAACTTGTGTATAGTGGTATATATACACACATACTTATATGTATTTTACACTTAGACATATATAGGTGTGATAGGAGCGTAACTATATTGGTGTTAATTATTTCATTAGCGCAAGTAGTGTTTTCTGCTCCTTTCACACCTATATATGTGCAGGTGTATATATACATACATGGGTGTGTATATATACCCCCTATACACATGTTCAGATGTCATGCCTGACTCCAAAAATGTGCTCCAAAAATCCCTATAGATGCCTGCAGCCAAAAAGCAAGCTGACAGGGGCGAAGCCATATTACTGCAGCGAAAGTGACTTCAGAGAAACTAGCTTTTCTCTATAGCGGTCACCCTGATATGGAAGGGTTTGGTCACCCTGCCATAGCAGTCACTGTCAGTTCACCCTACACTACACTACGGTCACCCTGGCACTTAACACTTTCCCTACAGAAACTAAATTATTAAAGCTAACTAAAGTGTAAAAGAGCACCCTAACTACACTAGATATCCCTTTCCTCACACTAATAAATGCTAAATGACACTTTGTAGCAGAAGTCACAGAACTGCTTCCACTCTCTTCCATGTCCCTGTATAAGAATGCTAGGAATTTGGCGGGGGCTATCTTATATACTGGGGGGCGTATTCACTAATGATTGGTCTATGGACCCCCTAGTCACTCCAATCACATTCCTAGCATTCTCCTGCCCCCTCAATTGGCTTTTGCTAATGGTTCTGGTCCAATCATGGGCTTTTAAAGCCCATTTCCTGTCCCATTGCATTTTGGTCGGTTGCTGAATTCTGAACTTTTTGGACAAAAAGTTCTAAATTCGGCCGAACCTCGAACAGCCAATGTTCGGGTCGAACCGATGGCCGACCCGAACCGTTCGATCATCCCTAATTATGGTCATGAGCTCCCCCATGCTCCTTTGTATATACAGAGCTGAAGAAAGTATTTAATACATTTGCCTTCTCTTTGTCCCCAGTCACCCACTCCTGATTATTTTGGAAAGGGCCTACATGCCCAGACCTAACCTTTTTTATTGTTAATATATTTGAAGAATTTTGGGGGGTTTGTCCTACTATCTTTTGCAATCTGTTGTTCATTTTGAATTTTTTCTTCCTTGATTTCCTTTTTACATATTCTGTTATATTCTTTGTAACAATTAAACAATGATAGTGTTCCTTCATTTTTTTTTTTTTAAAAGCTCTTTTCTTTTTATCTATAGCTTTTTTAACTTTGGCCGTGAGACACATAGGTTTTATTTTTGGCCTTTTAAACGCATTGCCCATGGGAATATACTTTGCAGTGAGTTTGCATAAAGTCTTTTTGAAAATTTCCCATTACGTTTTGTGCTCATCGATGCCAATATTCCCTCCCAGTCTAAATCCTGGAGAGCAGCCCTCATCCTTGGAAAATTTGCTCTCTTAAAGTTAAGTGTATTTTTATTTCCTGTATGCGTTTTTTGCTTACAGCTAACATTAAAATAAATCATATTATGGTCACTGCTACCCAGATGTTCTTTTATATGAACATTATTAATAAGCTCTGCATGGTTTGAGCTTACCAGGTCCAACAGAGCATCGTTTCTAGTGGGGGCCTCAATAAACTGTACCATAAAATTGTCGTGTAATAGGTTTATAAATGTTTGCCCTTTAACTGTTCCAGCAGTGCCATTACTCCATTCAATGTCTGGGTAGTTAAAATCCCCCATTATTAACACTGCCCCAGCCCTTGCACCCCTTTCTATCTGTGCCAGGAGCTGAGTCTCCACCTCCTCATTAATACTGGGAGGTCTATAACAAACTCCAATGATAATCCTTGTATTACGCACACCCATGTACATTTCCACCCATACTGTTTCAGACTCAGCACACTCTCCATCAACTAGGTCCTCTTTCACACTCACTTTGAGATCACTTCTCACATAGAGACAGACACCACCACCCCTCTGTTTTACCCTGTCTTTCCAAAAGAGAGCATAGCCAGGAATATTAATAGCCCAGTCATGTGAAGAATGAAGGCAAAAACAAGGGGAGAAGCCGCTCAGGTGCAAGTTCAGCACTCAGTGCCGGTAGATCCGCCATCCAAGCATGTAGAAATCCAAAAAGACAGAGACCGCACTCAAAGATGTAAAATGAAAATCAATCGAACTCCTTTATTCTCCATAAATACAGCAGACAGACAGTGCAATACACGGACAGACGTGTCGGGTTGACGTGTTTCACGATAAAAATCGCTTAATCATAACCATGTGGATTTCTATATGAAGAATGAAGCCAAGATTCAGAAATACCAATTAAGTCATAGTTCTCCTCGTGCATCAGAGCTTCCAACTCACCTATTTTGCTTGGAAGACTTCTGGCATTGGTGAACAAACACTTTAAATCATTGTCACATTTTGCACACTTATTTTGCATATTTATAATTTTGGTACAAATAGTACCATTTCCAATGGTTGTTTTTAACATGGGGACCTTCTTATCCTCTGCCATAACTCTTCCCTCATCTTTCCCCAATCCACCCACCTATAGGGGCTGACCTGTCTGCCCCATTATGATCTTATTTACCCTCCCCGCTCAATCCTAGTTTAAAAACTCCTTCAGTCTTCCCATAAACCTCTCCCCTAGCACAAAAGACCCCCTTCCATTTAGGTGCATATCATCTTTAGCATATAGGTTGCACCCACATGAAAAGTGAGCCCAGTGCTCTAAAAACCCAAATCCCTCCTTTTTACACCAGGTCTTTAGCCATGCATTCAGCTCTCTAATCTCCTCCTGCCTTTTCTTTGTTGTGCATGGCACAGGCAATATTTCAGGGAATATCACCTTGGAGGTCCTTCCCTTCAACTTGAAGCCTAGTTCATTAAATTGGTTCTTAAGGAGCCTCCACCTTCCATATATTCTGTCATTTGTTCCAATGTGGACCAAGACAGCTGGGTCATGCCCAGCCTCTCCCAGTAATTTATCAACCCGGTCCACCACATGCCGAACCCTGGCACCAGGGAGACAGCAAACCATTCCATTGAGGTGATCCTGGCGACAAATTATTCTATCAGTCCTTCTGATTATAGCATCCCCAATTACCACCAACTGTCTAGGCCTACCTATAGTCCCCTCACCCCCTCTACTAGACTGGCTGTTTTTCCGGCTGTTAGGGATAGCAGTGACATCTAGGGCTGCCACCTCTGAGCTTGCCACCCCCACATCTTCACCCAACATGGCAAATCTGTTAGGGTGCTCAAACCCATGTCTGGCCTTCCTTTTCTGTGAGCCCCTACCACTCCCTATGACTGTATTAACCCATCTTCCTACCTGATAAACCTGACCTACCCCTCCACCCTCCCCATTAACCCCACTAGCCACCTGCTCAGCGAACAGAGGACCCCTTTCAAGGTTGTCAGTTCTTCCCAGTGTTGCAATTTGCTCCTCCAGATCTCTAATGTGAGCTTCCAGAAGGACAACCTGCTCACATCTGTCGCAGCGGTATCCATTCTGGATCGGTTGCTCAGTTATTGTATACATGCGGCACACTGTGCACTGCACAAAAGCTTCAATCTTGCTAGCACACATTTTCCCGGTTACAACAATAATACAACTAACAGAAAATTTCAGATGTTACTTACAGGTCTGAAGACTCCTGTTCAAATCTCCTGTTTTAAACTCTGGTTTTTAACTTATCACTTAGTCAAGTTCCACTAGCTCAGAGTTCCAGTAAGCAAAAAGGTGGCAAGCTCAAGAAAGAGCAAGCTCAAATTAGTCCAGCAGAAATGTAAATAGCACCTGCAGCACCTGTGACCAATTAACCACTCCCCTTAATTATTAGTCCTAAGGAAGGAAGGAAAGAAAGAAAGAAAAAAAAAAGACTATTTAAAAAGTGACAGAAAAAAAGAGTAACAAAAAAGGGAAAAAAACCTCCAAAAAACTGCAAGGAAGGAGCCCCTTAAAATGCACAGTCACCAGCAGTCAAAAGCAAAACTGTTTATCACTCTCCTCTCAAATGTCCCACTCTTCAGCCTCCAAACAGCAACTCTGGTAAAGACATCTCAATAAAAATATTAGACAAGAAAAATATAATACATACTATCACCAGTCAGAATCCCTGATCAGTGCCACACCAGTCATACGATGATGCTGTTCTGCACTGGTGACAATATGATAGAAAAAAAAATCTAAATAAATTTTATTTAATTTCTTCATTTTCCAAAAAAAGTGTAAAAAAAAAAACTGCAACTTACAAAAATGACAACTTCAAAAAACTTGCTACGCCTTACTAAATACCTTAGACCAGTGGTCCTCAACCCTGGTCCTCAGGGCCCACTAACAGGCCAGGTTTGCAAGATAACTGAAATCCATCCCAGGTGATATAATTTGCAGCTCAGTGATTGTAGTACTCTAGTCTGCATCTCCCCAAGGTAATACTTAAAATCTGGCCTGTTAGTGGGCCCTGAGGACCGGAGTTGAGGACCACTGCCTTAGACTGTCAACTATCAAAAAGGAGTCATTGCGGAGTATTTGTACTCTGCTGGTGTTTTAGGGCCTCAAGAAATGAAATTGACCATCAGTACATCAGGATTGAACCATTTTCAAACATCTATACCATAATTTTTTTTTTTTTTATTAAATTTTATTGAAATTTTTTTCCAAGTACATAAACCAAAGAACAGCCATGCAAAATTAGTGCAAGAAGAGTAACAGTGAGAAATCAAGATTTGTCATCAGCAGATATTCAAAAACGTGAGTGGCATAGTGTCTTGCGGAGATCATTTGTAGGGAAGGAAAAAAAGAAACCGAGAAAGGTCAGGAGTAAAGACCACTGGATATTACTAAAGGAACAGTAAGCAGGATGTAGGAAAGTAATTGGGGGGGGGGTAGTTCTCATGGGGGGAGAGGTAGGAGGGAGGGGAGGAAAACAAAAGGTGAGGAAAAAAAGAAAATATAAAGAGAGGGTGAAGGAAGAACTAGTGTCAATTCAAGGAATGATAAAGAGTATTGGTAGGTGCATTTATGGAGTAAGTCATTGCTGAGTAATCTGGAGCAGAACTAATTTAAAGTGCGGAAGTCTAAATGAAATATAGGCTTTAAGGGATAGGTCCGGGGGGCCAATGGGAATGCCCCCAGGGTTGTGTGTACTTAGTAGTGAGGCTCCCATCTCAGGTTATTCTTTCATTCTGGGGGGTAAGGTAGGTAATCACGAGAAGTCATATAGGTTTGAAGCATTAGAGATATCGTCAAGAGTTGGAGTAGAGGGGTCCTTCGTGGAGGCTCGGGCTAGATTTAGACGGGGTCGAGAGACGGCAAACAAGAATCGGGTGAAGTCAGTATTGGTGGTGTAACCGGAGAGGTCAGCATCCCCGACGGTAGAGGCGAGGAGGTGTGGTCCATAGATAAATATTTGCCCCATTTGGAAGAGAACCGCTGGGTCGGTCCTGTAAAGAATGTGACATCCAAAAGATCTTTGCTTAGTAGTGATCTTAGTTCTGTTTGTACATCTTGAAGAGTAGGGGGGGAGTGCAAGATCCATTTTTTTAGAATAGCTCTCCTGGCCAGCATGTAGAGAGTTGATAGCCAGGCCTTATGAGATGCAAGGATGGATATTTGTTCTTTGCCCAGGCCCAAGGAGGTGCCATCCAGGCAACCGAAGAGCAACAGTAGAGGGTGTCCTGTGGGTCTGAGACCAGTGATCTGATAAGCAAAGGAGTCCACCTTAGACCAGAAATCCGAGACTATGGGGCATGACCACAGCCTGTGTGTCAAGGTGGGTCTGTGGGATAGGCACCAGGCACACTTCTGAGGAGCATTGGATGAATTAGACATGGTGAAGGGGGCGTATGCCCGATGAATAATTTTTAGTTGTTGCTCCCTCCAAAATTCATTTGTGACATAGTTGCAAGTGGAGTTGTATCCAGACAGAAGGCAACGGTGGAGGTTGTTGAAATGGAAGTCTTTTTCCCATGGAGTTGTGGCAGGTGTCGAGTTTCTCGAAGATCTGTAACGTTGTAGTGGTTTATAAATGTCAGATATTTTGAGCTTAGGGTTATCCAAAAGAGGATCCAGCAAACTAGCCTGAAAGCGCTTGAATTTGTCTTGGCATAGTTGTTTTGCAAAGTTTACCGCCTGGCAGATATGAAGAAAGTGGGAAGGCGGAATTAGATATCGTGAAAAAACGCCTCTCGGTGAGATCGGCCGTCCAGTATGGGGATCGAAAAGTTGGGAGAAAGTCTGCAATCCTTTGGGGGACCACGTGGAAAAAGCTGCATGCTGACGGGCTTGATGAAAAAGAGGATGGCCCTCTATAGGCGTGAATTTGGTGATCAGAGGGGAGAGGTTCAATAGTTTGCACGTCTCTCGCCACGCAACAATGGTGTCTCTTATTAACAGATTTGATTTAACATGGCTAGGTAGGGCGGATAGGGAGCAATGAAGAAGGGCACCCAGTGAGTGGGGGCAACCATTTGCGATTCTATATCAAAATTTGAGTACCGGGATCGATTAGATATCCAGTCCAGGCCAGTCCGCAAAAGGCAGGCAATATTGTACCATCTAATATCAGGTATGTTGGCCCCTCCCTCTCGTTTGGTGCGAAATAATTTCTTAAGTGCAATGCGGGGGCATATCATCATTTTTAGACTCTATTACTTTCTCACAGGCTGAATAACATACACTGATGTGGGTTATTTTTACCAAAGAAATGTAGCAGACCACATTTTAGCCAAAATTTATGAAAAAAGATTATTTGTTTGCAAAATTATATAACAGAAACCAAGAAAAAAGTGTTTTTTTTTAAATGTTATATTTCACAAAAAAAAATGTGTTAAATATTACAAAGAAAAAGCTCTATTTGTGTGAAAATGTTTCCAGTTAAATTAGCACAGTGCTGAATAAAATGCTGAAGGGGGTAAAACCTTCCAGAGGTCAAGTGGTTAAAAGATATCTTGCAGAAAAAACATAAAATAAAAATCAGTAAACTATCCAAATAAATGAAAACCCAAAATCCTGCTCTCTCGAAATAAAATCAAAAATCAAAAAAAGGAAAACAGTTTAACTACAAAACAAAGAACTACATATGGAGAGATGTGGGGGAATCCGCACTTTAATTCCGATTGCTAGCTATTTGTGCAATCAACCCATTAGCTGTTTTTTTTATTATTCCTAATAAAAGAGTTATTTTGTCTTTTGTTATATTTTGTGACTTATTTGAAGTTATCATTTACTTTTAGCTGTTGTCCTATCCAAAGTAAAAACTTTTCTCTGCAAGGCTTCCCTTTAAAAAAATTGCTGCAAAATGAAGGGGTCTGCTATCACTCCTCATCACAAGCATCATCCTATGCAACAGCATTGCTTTTCTTACAGAAGCCAGCTGTCACAAATATTCCTACTTTACAGTAACATGCATGGGGTATGCCAAGCTTGTTTACGGCACACAGACTATGACAGGTGAGCATGTTTGGCTCCTTTAGTACTTTATCTTTTTTTTTTTTCTTTAATTAATATTTTACCTCAACCAGTGCTGAGTTTAGTGCAACCAGTTTAGTTACATGCTTGGATGCTTTACTATTTCTATGTCAAAGAGAAAAAAATATATATGCCTTCATGCCTGTCCAGTCTTCGCTGCAAATCCTAGAAGAAAATAGGAAATGATATGAAGAATTGTATTAGCAAAGCCTCTATAATGTGTTTTTTTATGCTGTAATAGTTTCATGAAAAGCTTGTTAGATGTGTTATATGTGCATAAAACAGTGTAAGTAACACTCTTCTGCTTTTCCATCCCAAAAAGAAAAGTTAAACTCCTCAAAGACATACGGCTTGGAAAAATAGAATTCACAGCATATTGTTCTGTTTAAAATGTGATTAAGATCAACTATAGGCAGAGCAAAAAATAAAGTGAATTTCACATGACCTAAAAAGTTTCTAAGGTAACAACAGGGCTGACTTCTTAGGCACATTGTGGTACCCAAAGTATCTACAGTGGGGATTGAAAGTTTGGGCACCCCAGGTAAAAATTTGTATTAATGTGCATAAAGAAGCCAAGGAAAGATTGAAACATCTCCAAAAGGCCTCAAATTACAGATTAGACATTCTTATAACATGTCAACAAAAGTTAGATTTTATTTCCATCATTTACACTTTCAAAATAACAGAAAACAAAAAAATGGTGTCTGCAAAAGTTTGGGCACCCTGCAGAGTTAATATCTTGTATTGTCCACTTTGGCAAGTATCACAGCTTTTAAACACTTTTTGTAGCCAGCCAAGAGTTTTTCAATTCTTTTTTTAGGTATCTTTGCCCATTCTTCCTTACAAAAGTCTTCCAGTTCTTTGAGATATCTGGGCTGTCTGTCACGCACTGCTCTTTATGGTCTATCCATAGATTTTCAATTATGTTGAGGTCAGGAGATTGTGAAGGCCATGGCAAAACCTTAAGTTTACGCCTCTTGATGTAATCCCCCGTGAATTTCGAGGTGTGTTTAGGTTCAATATCCATTTGTAGAAGCCATCCTCTCTTTAACTTCAGCTTTTTCACAGATGGCATCAAGTTACCATCCACAATTTGCTGAAATTTTATTGAATCCATTTTTCCTTCTACTCGTGAGATGTTTCCTGTGCCACTGGCTGCAATACAACCCCAAAGGATGATTGATCCACCCCCATGCTTAACAGTTGGACAGAGGTTCTTTTCATTAAATTCTGTGCCCCTTCTTCTCCAAACGTACCTTTGCTCATTCCGGCCAAAAAGTTCAATTTTAACCTCATCAGTCCACAGAACTTGTTTCCAAAATGCATCAGGCTTGTCTATATGTTCATTTGCAAAGTTCAAACGCTGATTTTTTGTGGTGAGGACGTAGAAGAGGTTTTCTTCTGATGACTCTTCCATGAAGACCATATTTGTACAAGTATCTCTTTATAGTGGAATAGTGTACCACAACTCCAGTGTCTGCCAGATCTTTCTGGAGGAATCGTGCAGTCAAACGTGGGTTTTGAATTGTTTTTCTCACAATCCTGCGAGCTGTTCTGTCTGATATTTTTCTTGGTCTTCCAGATCTTGCTTTAACTTCCACTGTTCCTGATGACTGCCATTTCTTAATTACATTCCAAACAGAGGATATTGACATCTGAAAACGCTTTGCTATCTTCTTATAGCCTTCTCCAGCTTTGTGAGCGTCAACTAATTTCAGTTTCAGTTTTCTAGACCAGTGGTCCTCAACCCTGGCCTACAGGGCCCACTAACAGGCCAGATTTTCAAGATAACTGAAATACATCCCAGGTGATGTCATTTGCTGCTCAGTGATTGCAGTTCTCTAGTCTGCTTCTCCCCAAGGTAATACCTAAAATCTAGCCTGTTAGTGGGCCCTGTAGGCCAGGGTTGAGGACCACTGTTCTAGACAACTGCTTAGAAGATCCCATGGTGCTGATTGTTGAGGCACGGTCAGATGAGTCTGGGCATTTAAAACCTTTGAGATTGACATCACCTGGTCTTCCCAGACGATGATTGAGAAGAATCCATGACACTGGCAGGTCTCAGCCTTGCAAAGGGGGCATTTCATGCTATAAATTCTGCAGGGTGCCCAAACTTTTGCAGATGCCATTTTTTTTGTTTTCTGTAATTTTGAAAGTGTCAATGATGGAAATAAAATCAAACTTTTGTTGACATATTATAAGAATGTATAATCTGTAATTTGATGCCTTTTGGAGATTTTTCTTTCCTTGGCTTCTTTATGCACATTAATAAAAAATTTTACCTGGGGTGCCCAAACTTTCGATCCCCACTGTAGGTTCGGTTACAAATGAATCCCTGATGCCCATGTGGTACCCTCTTTGATCATAGGCCCAGGCTATACTTGAGCCTCAATTTCTGCCATTATTAGGTTTAAGGCCCTCTCTACATTATGCCCTGTTGCCTTTCAGATTTCAATTTCCCTAAATCTGGTAGGCAGTAGAAGCTCTGTATTTGAAAACTGGATCACAGGAGGTGAGAAAAAGCACTGTGATTGTGTGGCGCCTAATGTTGACTTGAGCAGATGTCACAAACCCAAATTCAACTTTTATTGGTTGAACTAGATATACTTGAGTCTTTTTTCAACCTGACTGTGCAATAGGGAGCCACCATAGGCCAAAGTAATAGTCATGGTTGAGTCAACCATTTAATGTTCAACTGTTAGTCTTGTTTTGCTGGCGCTCACTCTATCTTTATAAAGTTCTATCCTTAGCTTGTTTTAATAACTGATTGCAAAAAACAGTTGCAGAATGATAGTAATCAAAATCTAGTTTTCTTTGGTTCGCCTGTTTGTCTTTAATCTCTAACAGTGGTCAGATTGGTTAATAGTTAGTACTTCTGCCTTGCAGCACTGGGGTCCTCAAATTGAATCCTGACTAGAACATTATCTGCATGGAGTTTGCATGCTTTCTTTGCGCTTGCATGGGTTTCCTCTAGGTAATTTGGTTTTCTCCCATACTCCAAAGAGAAGGCATTCCAGAAGGCTAACTGACTCCTGTCTAAATTGCCCCATGTATGCATGCATGTATGTATTCAAGTGGGATCAGGATATTTAATTGTAAACTCCTTGATGGTAGGGACTGATGTGACATAAAAAATAATACATTTGACAAGTTTAAAAAAGTGTCATAATGTACACTCATCATCAATGACAATGTAATAATAATA
Organism: Pelophylax lessonae; assembly: GCF_965119305.1. Lineage (NCBI taxonomy): Eukaryota > Metazoa > Chordata > Amphibia > Anura > Ranidae > Pelophylax > Pelophylax lessonae. The sequence goes on along the minus strand of NC_138777.1, from coordinate 102,870,927 downwards.
TCAGGGCAAATATACATCCGAATTTACTTTAGTTAGGACTCAATGGTAAGGTGCACCTGCATTTCCACCTGCACCAAAATCGCTGGAGCATCATGCAGCAAGACTAAACAAGCCTGTAGGCTTAATTTGCATGCTCCCACCAGAACCAGCTGTCAGTTTAAACATCACAAGCCCCTTACAACAGCTCCTGCTTCCCTTGTTGATGGTTGTTAAATTCAACCTTATTGTAACAATTATCACTAATCAGATGGAACAAATGGCTCCCTATAATGTAAGCTACACAGCATGTCAGCAGTAACGGCTACTTCTAGTTAATAGTTAGCAATTTTAGTAGCTTTTAGCAGTGTGGGTAAATATCTCTGTAGCAATATATTAACCACTTCAATACAGGGCACGTATACCCTCTTCCTGCCCAGACAAATTTTCAGACTTCAGTGCTCTCACAATTTGAAATTTGAATGACAATTACTCACTCATGCTACACTGTATCCAAACAAAATGTTTAATTTTTTTTTCACACAAATAGAACTTTCTTTTGGTGGTATTTATTCACCCCTGGGTTTTTAAATTTTTTTGCGATATAAGTGAAAAAAAAAAAAAAAGTATTAAAAAAAAAAAAACTTTTTTTAGTTTCTATTATAAAATTTTGCAAATAAATACGTTTTGTTCATTTGTTTGTTCAAGTTTTGTAATTTGAGCCAAAATGTATACTGCTACATATTTTTGGTAAAAATAATCCAAATTAGTGTATAGCATTTAGTCTATGTGAATGTTATAAAGTCTACAAGCTATGGTACCAATCATTGAAAATTTATTAAACCTGATCACTTCTGATGTAGCCTATCTAATTTCTTCAGACCCTAAAATGTCAGGACAGTAAACATAGCCCCTAAATTACCCCTTTTTGTAAATTAAACAGACTAGGTATTTAGTAAGAGGCATGGTGAGTTTTTTCGCCACAATTCTTAGAAAAATTAAAAAACTATCTTATTTTTATTTTTTTTACACAAAATTGTCATATGAATAAATTATTTCCCACAAATGGCATAGGCATACTTGCAATGACACCTCAAAATACATTCTACTATTCGACCTGAGTATGGCAATACTCAAATAAATGTGTGAGACTTTTACACAGCCTAGCAACATACAGAGGACCAACATCCAAGTAGCACCTCCAGGCGTTCTAGGAACATAAATTACACATCTAATTTCCTGACTACCTATCACATTTTTGAAGGCCCTGGAGACCCAGGACAATAGAAACGCCCACAAAAATGACCCCATTTTGGAAAGCAAACACCCCAAGGTATATTCTTTGAGGCATATTGAGTCTTTCTCGAGAAACACAAATATAGAGAGGCGGACTCCTCGTAGTTTAGTATCATAAAAAATATCAGTTTATAGAAAAAAAAATGTGTCCTGCACCAACTGGAACGTACGCAGTTGTAGGCTCTTCCGGTGCGGTGCGGCTCCCCAGCACAGTGTGGGAAACCACACAGGAGCTTGTTTTGGATCGCAATTTTTTTCAGTTTATTGTATCTGCCCTATCGGGACATGTTTTTCTCAATAAACTGATATTTTTTATGATACTACAATCTGCCTCTCTCTATATTTGTGTTTCCCTAGATTATCACTTAAAAGCAGCCACCAAGTGGAGAAGACCCATCGGGAGGATAAATTGAATATCTGTATTTAGAACAGAGAACTTATAAGCCTGCTTAGATCTCTGCTTGTCATATGGTAAGAGGGGTCCACATTCTCTGGTGAGTGTGAATTTTCTGCCATTTTCAACATGGAGGGTGTCACCATCACTACAATCCAGAAAATATTGCACTTTGCACTTTGGGAAAAGTGTGTTCACTTGGTGGGATAAAGGAGCCAGCACACAGTTATTGTTGAACTTTTGGACTGAATTTGCACAGTATTATTGCACTTTGTTTTTTAGCATCTTTTATATTTTTATATTTTTCTTTTTTCACCTAATTATTTGCACAAGAGCACTTTACTGTTATTATTGATAGATTGCGTTTATCCAATATTGCACAATGTTTGGCAATTCATTAATTGTTTTTTGAACTTGCGCTGCTGATCGCATATTTAGTTGCGGTTCATTTAAATACTCAGGTACTCTGATGAGCTGCAGATAGGTACTCGGTTACTCTAATGGGCTGGTGACAGGTACTTGAGTATCTTATGGGCTAGAAACAGGTACCCGGGTACTCTTATGAGCTATAGACAGGAACTCGGTTACTCTGGTGGGCTGGAGACAGGTACTCGGATACTCTGATGGGATGCAGACAGATACTCTTATACTCTGATGGGCTGGATACAGGTACTCAGGTACTATGATAGGCTGCAGATAGGTACTCTGATGGGCTGGTGACAGGTACTTGGGTACTCTGATGGGCTTGAGACAGGTATTCGGGTACTCTGATGAGCTGCAGATAGATACTTGGATACTGTGATGGGCTGCAGATAGATACTCTGATTGGCTGCAGACAGCTACTCAGGTACTCTGATGGGCTTGAGACAGGTACTTGGGTAATCTGATGGGCTGGAGACAGGTACTCTGAAGGAATGCAGATAGGTACTCTGGTACTCGGATGGGCTGGATACAGGTACTCAGGTACTCTGATAGGCTGCAGATAGGTACTCTGATGGGCTGGTGACAGGTACTCGGGACTCGAATGGGCTTGAAAAAGGTACTCAGGTATTCTGATGGGCTGCAGATAGGTACTCGGGTACTCAGATGGGCTTGAGACAGGTACTCTAATGGGCTAGGGACAGGTATTTGGGTAGTCTGGGCTGCAGATAGGTACTCGAGTACTCTGGGCTTCAGATAGGTACTCCGATACTCTGGGCTGTAGATGTGTAATCTGGGCTGCAGATAGGTACTCAGGTACTCTGGGCGGCAGATGGATAGTCAGGTACTCTGGGCTGGAGACTGTTCCTTTTTTTTGGGGGGGGCAATCTGGGGATTGTGTTTTGCACTGTAATTGGTAACTTACTGTTACCAGATCTCCTCCTCACACTGGATCAGTGTGTGAGGAAGAGAACCCAGTATTGATGAATTACCCCCGTTTGCTGACATTTATGACCGTCTGTGATTGGACACAGCTGGTTATGTGGTAAAGAGCCAATTTTATTGGCTCTTTTGCCTGATTGGGGATGAGCTATGTCCGAGGGACACGCCACATCCCACGATCGCTGTGGTGCACTCTAATGGGGGTGCACACGAGCGGAGAGCATGAGGACAGCACAAGTGACTGGCTGTGATTGAACACAGCTAGTCATGTGGTAAAGAGACATTTTTGTTAGCTCTTTACTCTGATCAGGGATGGACTGTGTCAAATGATGTCCGTCCGGAGAGAGGAGAGGTTCATGGTGGCAGCATTTTACAATGCACTAGTAGGGAAGTGGTTAAATCATTTAGCTCTAGCCTATCAGTTTCATTTGTAAAAAAAAAAAAAAATATTGGCACATCAAAAGCCCTTTAAATGAATGGCTAGTATTGAAGTGGTTCAGCAGAGACTAATAATTAATTTTCATTTCCTTAAGAGTCACCACCACAATTTTCTACCTAATGTTAGCACCGGCACTCTACCAATGATTGGGCCTTGTTGGAGTGACCTTTTAAAGTCAGCAGAGGTGAACAATAAAAACTATAAATTGAACAAAAATTAAATGTCATAGTCTCAAATAAAAATATGCTGTAGTAATCCATTTCTCCTCACATAGTTTATGTAAAATGTATGCTTAGTTCTGGCAATATTTTCACTAAATCTTTTATGACATTAAATGGAATGACAAAATGTTGGAATCAAGCTCTTATGTGCTAGTAAGTAATTTACTATCAAAAAGGACACTTGATTTAATCCCCCACATAAACACAGATACAATATAACAGACAGTGGTTATTTTGGAAATTCATCCACAGTCAAAGAATAAAACACATGTAAGCTACAATACGATGCTACAAAACTCCCTGTAGCCGACAGTTTATACGACGTCTGTGCAGTGAACTTCAAATGACCCTCTATAAACTATTCTGAAAAAGAAACTGTTTGGATATCATGAGAGTGATTTACACCAATGATACAAATTCATATTTAAACATTACATCAAGTACAGCACAAGTGTTATTTTTGAGTACTTTATATGTGTATTAAATTGTATACTAGCAACATGAATTTAGATGAATGCACTGCAGCTGTACTTACTGTATACAGAAAGCAAAATATGCAGCCTCAAAAGACAATCAGATTACAAAATTGTTAGATCCGTACATATATTTTACTGGTATTTTTACTATTGTAATTGCTGTACACAATTTATAATATTAGGCTGCATCTCTGCTGTGAACCAATGGTTTTGGATGCCCAGGGGGCAAAAATATATAACTCGCATGACTCAGTCCACCATCCTAAAATGAGGAATACATTTTTTTTGGAGTTATGATGTAAGTGAAATATGCAAATAACTTCTGTTTTAGGTAGGCATTATTGCATTTCTCACTGATTGGTTGATTTAGGGTTTTGATGCCTCATAGCCTAGTCTAGTCTAGTTATACCATCTAAAGGGAAACTATAATGGTTTGGGGTAAATTTGAATTAAGTTATTTTTAAAGTGATATTAAAGCCTTGTTTTTTTTTCTGCTTTTTCTTTTAAATAACAAACATGTTATACTTACCTGCTCTGCTAGGTGGTTTTGCACAAAACAGCCCAGATTCTCCTCTTTTCAGGTCCCACGCCGGCAATCCTGGCTTCTCCCTCCTGCCAGGTGCCCCCACAGCAAGAAGCTTGCTGTGGGGGCACACAAGCAGATGCACTCCCAACCCATGGCTCTGTGTGTCCATCACAAGCATTAGGGGGGCTGCTGCACACATACATTTTCTTACCTTCATGCATAGAATTCATGAAGGTAAACAACCTTCTGCCTTTAAAACCACTTTAAGCTTTAAGTTTGTAATCAGCTGTTTTATCTGTTTATACACAGGTATCTAATCTTTGTTGTACAAATAATTCCCACAGCACTTTGGATAACCTAGGACATAGCACATCAGCAGCTGTCTTCTTTGAATCTCTGTTTATCATATTGAATCTTCAGATTAAGTTGTCCAATATGGAATGTGTTAATGGGATGAACCAGCTAGTTTATCCATTTTTTTTTCAACAGATGGCCTAATATGGGGGTCGTCAACTGATCGATGATAATTTTCCTGTCTTCCTGTCAATAGTGGCTATCTGAGAGGTTAATCATGACTCTGCTCAAATCAGAGTAGCTATGCAGAGCCAAGGGAAGTCCTAGGTCAGGAATGAAAAACAGTTTTTAAAAAACGTAATTTTTAAATAAGCAGTGATTTGCTGATCCTTAAAGTGAAACCATAAAAATAAGAAATGACAATAAAAAGAGAAATTCCTTTAACCACTTGCCTTCTGTGCACTTAAACCCCCTTCCCATCCAGACCAATTTTTAGCTTTCAGCGCTCTCACACTTTGAATGACAATTGCGCGGTGATGCTACACTGTACCCATATGAAATTTTTATCATTTTTTTCACTCAAATAGAGCTTTCTTTTGGTGTTATTTAATCATCTCTGGGTTTTTTATTTTTTACAAAAAAAAAGAAAAAAGACAGAAAATTTTGAAAAAAAAAAAGTTTTTCTTATTTTCTGCGAGTAAATTTTGAAAATAAATAAATTTTTCTCCTTCACTGATGTGCGCTGATGAGGCGGCACTGATGGGCACTGATAGGCTGCACTGATGGGCACTGATGAGGTGGTACTTATGGGCACTGATGAGGTGGCACTTATGGGCACTGATGAGGTGGCACTGATGAGGAGGTACTAATATGCTGCACTGATGAGCACTGATAGGCGGCACTGATGAGCACTGATAGGCGGCACTGCTGGGCACTGAAAGGTGGCACTGCTGGGCACTGAGAGGCGGCACTGATGGGCACTGGTGGGTGGCACTGATTGACACTGACGGGTGGCACTGATGAGCACTGATTGGTGGCACTGATGAGCACTGATGAGCAGCACCATCAGTGCCCACACTCAGTGCCCATAGTTCTGCCAGTCAGTGCTCATCAGTGCCTAGATGAGCAGGCACTGATGGGCACTGACTGGCAGCACTATGGGCACTGATTGTGGGCACTGATGGCGGGCACTGTGGGCATTGATGGTGGGCAGTTAGTGTGTTTAGTGTACCTTGTGTAATCAGGGCACTAGTGATCAGTGCCCTGATTACATTCTTCTGTGTCCCCGACGGCTGATCGGCTCTCCTCCTTCCTCAAACGCAGTCTCTGTGTGAGGAAGGAGTGCTGGCGATGAGAGATGATCTCACATATGAGATCATCTCTCATTGGACGGTCCGATCACGTGGTGAATGGCCGCTGTGATTGGCCATTCACCACGATCTGTGATTGGCTGTGTCCAAGGGACACGGCCGACACAGATTTTCCCCGATGCGCGCTCGCGGGAGCGCGCGGGAGCCTGTGTCTGGGAGGACGCTTAAAGACGGCCTCACGGAAATGTGAGTCCGCTCTGCAGCCGTACTTCGGCTATAGCGCGGATGGGAGGAAGTTAAATATAGTGCCTGGGGGCCCCCTTAGTAAAGAGGTGCATCTTTATTGTGTATAGAACCTGCTGCAGCAATAATGACATTTATAAAGCCAAAAAATGATATTTTCCTGCAATTTAGTGCACTCGTAATAAGATTAAACATTTTTTGGATACATTGGTGTCTCTTTCACAGACTTTGGATAGAAGCAACAGGTGTGTAAAAATGAGTCTTTTGGAGTCAGTGGTGCCTTCACACCATAACCCTATCAAGGTACTCTTGATGAAAGCAAGAATTAGCCTTGCTGTCAAAAATTTAAATGATCGACACCCACACACTGGATAACAGCCCATATATTAATAGCGTCTAGACTGACAATAACTAGACGTTGGAAAACCACTGAGGCCCCTAATCTTTCTGAAGTAGTAGCTTCTGTTAAGCTGATTTTAGAATATGAACAATCGTTAGTAGGGTTGAGCGAACCCGAACATTTCACTGTATGTTTGGGTACTGTCCGTTGTTCGGTAATGTTATTTGATGTTTTGGCACGGTTTTAATAGCACGGTTTCAACAGGGGCAAGGCAGCCAATCAGCAAGCATTTAACTAGTGTGCCCTAGAAGCCATCACAGGCATGCCTACTGATGGCATGGCTGTGATTGGCCAGTGCAGCATGTGACCCAGAGTCTATATAAGCTGGAGTCACATAGCGCTACGCGTCACTCTGCTATAACTATACTAGGGAGAGGTTCCTGTTACTTCTGCTGAGGGAGAGATAGGAGATTACTGTAGGGTCAGGCTGGAGATTGCTTTAAGGGAAAGCATAGGAACAATCTTCTTTAATCAGACAGCGATCTACATTGATTTGATTGTGTGGGGGTGCAGTGCACAATCTTTTTGCCCGGAGGGAGAGATAGGAGATTACTGTAGGGTCAGGCTGGAGATTGCTTTGAGGGAAAGCATAGGAACAATCTTCTTTAATCAGACATCGATCTACATTAATTTGATTGTGTGGGGGTGCAGTGCACAATCTTTTTGCCCGGAGGGAGAGATAGGAGATTACTGTAGGGTCAGGCTGGAGATTGCTTTGAGGGAAAGCATAGGAACAACGTTCTTTAATCAGACAGCGATCTACATTGATTGTATTGTGTGGGGGTGCAGTGCACGATCTTTATGCCCTGACCTGAGCCCAGTGAGGAGGAGAAAGGAGAAAAAAAAACTTTTATCAGTCTGTTAGGCGTGCGGTGCTGCACATTTAATGCAAGCTCAAAGCATATGTGTCTGCTTAATCTGCATTTAAAAAAGTAAAAAAAAAATTTCCTTCATATTTAACTTTGACATACAGTCTTTAGACAGACATTGTTTTTCTAACCTGCTCTTCAAAAAGCACCAATGTAAGGGGAAAATAATTATTTCTCAGTATTTAGGGGAAAAAAAATATTTTTCAGTTTTTCATTCAAATGTTTTTTTCTTTTTTTATTCAATAGCGGAATAGAACAACAACAGTATCCAACCTGTTAGGCGTGCGGTGTGTAGCGGCCATTTCCTGCAAGCTCAGTGCATATGTGTCTGCTTAATCTGCATTTAAAAAAACTTATATATTTTACTGTGACTTACAGCGTTTAGACAGACACTGCATTTCAAATCTGCTATTCAACAAGCATCAATTAAGGGGACAATTATTTTTCAGCTTTTCATTCATATGTTACAGTGTGATACACCCATTGCATACTGTTGTTGTATTCGGCTTTGCAATAAAAACCCATTTAGGGGAAAAAAAATGTAATTGCGGCCCTGTCTGCATATGTTACAGTGAGATACACCCATTGCATACTGTTGTGTTGCTCATTGCAATAAAAACCCATTTAGGGGGAAAAAAGTTAATTGCGGGCCTGTGTGCATATGGTACAGTGAGATACACCCATTGCATACTGTTGTGTTGCGCATTGCAATGAACACCCATTTAGGGGGAAAAAAAGTTAATTGCGGACCTGTGTGCATATGAATTTTGTGGTTAAAAAATACTGCGCTAACAAAAATAGTGAACAAATAGCCGCTGACACTCCAACAGACTGTGATGGCAACCAAATATAAACATAAATTGTGCAGCGCTCAAATGTTAAAGTGAGTACAATGGGATACACACTGAAATGCAAAAATAAAGTCCAATATTCAAAATTAGGGCCGAAACAGGGCCGAAATTAACTTTTTTTTCCCCTAAATGGGTTTGTATTGCAAAGCGGAATACAACAGTATGCAATGGGTGTATCTCACTGTACCATATGCACACAGGCCCGCAATTAACTTTTTTTTTCACCCTAAATGGGTTTTTATTGCAACGCGCAACACAACAGTATGCAATGGGTGTATCTCACTGTACCATATGCACACAGTGAGTACAATGGGATACACACTGAAATGCAAAAATAAAGTCCAATATTCAAAATTAGACAAAAAAGGAAGGTGACCAGTCCCACATAGAAGAGTAAATACTTGTGATAAATCCCACACCAAAAAGAGAATATAATTCGCTCACCAGATGGCATGGACCCAAAGTACCTTACAGCAATTAGGTCATGCAGGCTGAAAGTGAGGATCTCCTTGAAACAGATGGCAGAGGCTTCCACGAATTCTCCTCCAAATGGTGGATATAGGAAGGTCACTCAAGGATGGTACACGTATGGATATCTGGAAATCCCCACTCAGAAAGGTGTATGTGGGCTAAATCGAAAAGACACCATATCGTGATACCGTTTAAATGGTTTATTAAGGCAAAGAAAGTAATGCACTTACAACGGGTCAGATAGTAAGAAGCATTCAATACAATTTGGCACTCTTGAACATCTAACGCGTTTCATTACACATAACATTTTCAAAGAAATTAGCCTGGTGCCTGAATCAAAATACCTTGTATTTATATAGGTGTATAGGGGCAGCTGATAGAAATCCGAAAATTATGAAAAACCGGACCATTCCAATATGGGGCCGGCATGTAAATCAAGCCTCCTTTTAGTGCACCAATTAGGAGGTATCTTCATTATTAAGAACCAATCCAAATGGGCATTGTTTCAATATCTCACATTGTTGTGGTCATGCCACATTGGCTTGCGGTTCAAGCCTCCCTATGAATTCAATCAAAGGGGCCATTCCATCGCCAGGAAATGACACTCTTAAAAGTAAACATGTCCAATCGGTTGGAAAACACTAAGCGTCATCAGAAAGTGACAGTGTCAGCTTCTCTCATTGGCCAAACGGTGATTGTGTACATCTAGCATCACTTCCTGTGGCGCCAGGAAATGACGCAATCACGTACCCGGAAGTGACCCTAAGATGCACCCAAGCCTCCATCTCAGACCAGGAAGGGACCATAAATCATGATAAGGAAGCCATAGATCAACATCAATTCACCAACAATGGCTGGTGATAAATTAAGTTATTAAAAGCATTGAATTGGGGAACAATAGATTACATAATAAAAATCTCATAGAATATGCATAAAAATTGTGCCAATAGGTCACATGAAATAATCATATAAAACCGCATAAAATTACATAAATAGATTTATAAAAACTCCATAAATAGAATGATAAAACCATGTAAAAGCATATAGAACCCCTCTGGATTCTTTATAAAATATTAATCTAAAAGGTACATTAAAAAGCAACACCGACAAAGGACCATAATATTAAAGGTTAATTAAAATAAATTGTGTACAAATATGTGTCCAATCCCAGGACAAATGTGGGTGGGAACATCAAAACTTAAGAGGTACTAATAAAAGCGTTGATGTCCCACTCAATACATTAATACATTTAATAAATAAAGTAATACATTTTACATTTAAGCCATAGGGCACATAAGTCTGCAAAGTATAAATCCAGTAAGTTTCAAGGCGGGAAACTCCCCGTTTACCAGACCCTCCTCTCCATGGGATAGTATATCTGTCAATCACTTGAAAGGTAGTGCCCTTGGGATCTTTTTTTTTATTATGGCTTAAATAGTGTTTTGGGACACTATGATTGGTTTTTCCAGCAATAGTTTTAGAGATGTGTTCGTTTACACGGATGGAGAAAGTTCTGATAGTCCGACCAATGTATTGTTTTTTTGCATGGGCATGTAATCAAATAAACTACATAAGTAGTATTACAGGTAGCAAAAAACTTGATATGGTAAATGCCATTGGTGGTATTAGATTGAAAAGTCAGAAATTTCCTCCTAGAGTCCGCATTCAATTTGCAGACTCTGCATTTTCTGCATGTGAAAAAACAATCAAATTGTGAAAAAAGGTAGGTTTGACGGGTGCATTTATAATATTAGGGGCCAGTTGGCCTCTTAGGGATGGAGCTCCCCTAAAAGTAGTCATAGCCCGTTCTGGGAGAACAGATTGTAAAATTCTATCATTTCTAAGAATGTCCCAATGTTTTCTAATAATATTCTTAATGGACCTGTGATGTAAAGAAAACTCAGTAAAGAAAGACCACTTGGCATAGTCAGAGTTCTGATAATAAAGAAGACCTGTCAATCTGGGAAACTTTTTGGATGTCCGACTCCAAATCTGTAGATTTATAACCTTTTACAATAAATCAATTTTTCAGGATCTCAGATTGTTTCAGAAAATCTTCATTAAGGGTGCTTTTCCGCTTAAGCCTAGTAAATTGGCTTTTTGGTATTGAACTTAACCAACTTTTATGGTGGCAACTGTCTGTAGGGAGATACGAGTTGCGATCCGTACTTTTGAAATAAGTCTTAGTGATGATCTGATTATTACTAAGGGAGATCTCGAGATCTAGAAAATGTACTTGTACATCACTAGCTTCATAGGACAATTGAATGCCCCTATCGTTACAGTTTAAGAAGCTCATGAAAGAATCTAGAGATGTCATGTCACCCTTCCATAGGAGGAGGATGTCGTCTATGTATCGAACCCACAAAGTGAGTTCCGATCTCGCCTGAGGATAGATGACATCCTCCTCCCACTTGGCCATGAATAAATTCGCCAAGCTCGGGGCGAATTTCGCTCCCATCGAAATTCCTCGTTGTTGCAAATAAAATTTACCGTCAAATCAAAAATAATTATGGCTAGTGGCAAAAAGTAATAGGTCCAATAAAAACTCACATTGGGAAGGAGAGATTGACGTATCCATTCTCAAAAAGTGGTTGACAGCTTCAAAACCTCGATTGTGGGGGATACAGGTGTAGAGGGAAGCGACATCAGCTGTGACCAGCAAATGCTTTCCCTCTAACACTAGATCTTGTAAAATGTTGATAACATTCTTTGTATCCCACAAGTACGAAGGTGTTAATTGTACAAGAGGTTGTAAGTAGAAATCAATATACAACCCTTAGGTATGAATATCGACATTGATTTAAACTGTTTTATTTCCAATTTTTAGTTTTTAAGGTGGATTCGCATCATCTTCAATAATAATAATTTTAAAATTGATAGTTTTAGATTGGGTATAATTAAATTAAATTTTGAAATGGTTTTAAAATTTATTGCAATATTTTAGGGTATTTTAAATATTTTAGAATATTCCATTCCATCCAATTTAGACAATTTTGTTCTTATCTGATTGATCCATTAATAAAGCAAAAGTTTAATTATATTTTTAAAATGCTATAATATTCAATTTAGTCACTGGACATATTGTAAACAGCATCCTGTCTTAACTAATTATTTATTTATCTATATAAGAATTGGCATTATTACTCGAGTCTAGGATATCTGGACTAAAGTAAATAATCGCACATTGCGGTCAATATAAATGAGCATATTGCTTGGCCGTATAATTGCGTTTATGTATATATATTCTTTGCCAAAAAAAAAAAAATGACCTCGGCAGGCATCCTTAGTTAAAGGAGTGAACCTATCAATCTGTGATGGAATGGGTGGTTCATGAGCCGGAGGATCGGGATTGGATGCTGTAGCGTTTGTAGTCTCTATATAAAGTGAAAGGAAATCTACGGTCACATGATCCCCTGATGACGTCAGCACGGCCTGACGAAACGTGCGTCGGGAGAGTGAGACCGTAGACTTCCGGGTTGGTGGAACGCAGGCGTGGAGCGGCGTTCGATTCACCAAACCTATCGTTATTGTGATTGCTATAGACGGTGGACTGTTTGTGCTATATGGAGTAAGTGCAATTTTATCATTAAATTGTCGTTATACTGGCATACTGCACTATTGGAGTTTTATTTGCATTTGGATGTCCTTTAAATCGGAGTTCCATTAATACCTGGTCACATCCCTTTGTTGGTGAGAAGACAGTGTCAAGGATGGCCTGGAGTTATTGTGGATACTAATGCTGATTGCGACCTTCTGGTAAGGAGTATTTAATAAGAGCACTGGGTGAAGGTGTGGAGGTGGAGGTTTCACATCACTTCTATCAAGTCTACGCTTTGAAACATTGCTGCGATTAACTATTTAATCACCTTGATTTTTAAGCACTTTAAGGACTTTATTTATTTATTTATATTTATGCATATGAGCTAGTTTTGTGCTTTTATCCATTTTTGTGGTTTTTAGCTACTAATGTTTTTAAGCATTGTTGGACCTTTTATACCAGTCTTTATATATTTATTATATATTTATGCACTTAAGCACTTTTTGTGAATATTGTTGTTGAGCGCAATATTTACCCTCATTTTACATTTATTATGTTATATACGTCTTGTTTGCTGCTTGCAGTGTGGAAGAGATTCCCACAAATCACATATTCACACATAATTATTTATTTAATTTATATTTCACAATTTATAGAAAGGGATAGCACAGCACTAATTAGTGCATTTTGTGCAATCAATATCCATTTGCGCAGTTCATTTTGGTACATCACCATTTTACTTATAGAAATCTATATATCTACCGATTCTTGAAGTAATGGAGTCTATTCCGCTCACTATGGGACGACCTGGTGGGTGAGCGGAATCTTTGTGCACCATAGGTAAATAATATAAAATTGGAGTTCTAGGTGCTGTAGGTATGAGATAGGCTTTCTCCTTTTTATCTAAAATCTGTTCTTTAAAATCTTTGTCGATGAGCTTAGTAAGTTCCTTCTTATACGATAAAATAGGATTGCCCAATAACTGAATATAAGTATCCTTATCACTAAGGATTCTCATAATTTCGGTCTCATAATCAAATTTGTCTAAAATCACAATACCCCCACCTTTATCGGCGGGGCGAATGATTAGATCTTTCTTTTCGCAAAGTGATTTGAGACCTTTTCTAATTTCGGGTTTGGGAAATCCTTTTTTGAGGGGTAATTGTGCTAAATCTTTTAAAACCAGATCTTTGAAAACACTCACTGAAGAGGACACTGGACCTGGAGGGGTTGCAAAGCCCAGAGTGTTTAATATCCGGAATGGAATGGTAAGACGAACCAGTCCGAGGATTGGACAAAATATACATTTGGACGTTGAGTTTGTGAACAAACTTATGTATGTCTATAACGGTGTTAAACTTGTTTAGCGGTTTGGAGGGGGACATATTTAAGGCCTTTATCTAGGGTAGCTATCTCATCTGGGGCAAGTTGAATTTTACTCAGATTGAAGATACCCTCACCTTTTATGTTTTTGGCCTTTTGCCTTTGAATCCTCCACCCCCCTCTTGTCCCTCTCTTGGTTCTGGTCCCCTTTTCCTGTTGTTCACCTCGCGGGGAAAATCCCCCCGTTGATTGGAATTGGGGAACCGTTGATTGTAAATGTATGGGGATCCATTACGGTCATCCCATTCATTATCCATATATGGATATTGTTCATCGCGACCGGAATGTTGTCTCAGTGGCGTGAATCGGTTATAGGTATGAACCCCTTGATTAGAATAGTAAGGTCCAGGAGTATGGCCATTATATTGTGGTGGTCCTCTATGGGGGGAGGGTAACCCCCTCTTCTATTGTTATTTCCCGAATGCCAACCCCCTTGAGGAGAATTAGCATACTGGAAATTTGAATGGTTGACCATTGGACCTCTATGGTTCCCCTGTTGAACTTGGTTGGAACCTTGTCCGCTTTTCCCTCCTTTTTTATTAATATTAGGACGACCCTTGGGTTTAGATTTGCTAAACACTTATTTCAAAAGTACGGATCGCAACTCGTATCTCCCTACAGACAGTTGCCACCATAAAAGTTGGTTGAGTTCAATACCAAAAAGCCAATTTACTAGGCTTAAGCGGAACAGCACACTTAATGAAGATTTCCTGAAACAATCTGAGATCCTGAAAAATCGATTTATTGTAAAAGGTTATAAATCTACAGATTTGGAGTCGGACATCCGAAAAGTTTCCCAGATTGACAGGTCTTCTTTGTTATCAGACTCACAAAGACGGGTGAACTCTGACTATGCCAAGTGGTCTTTCTTTACTGAGTTTTCTTTACAGCACAGGTCCATTAAGAATATTATTAGAAAACATTGGGGCATTCTTAGAAATGATAGAATTTTACAATCTGTTCTCCCAGAACGGGCTATGACTACTTTTAGGGGAGCTCCATCCCTAAGAGGCCAACTGGCCCCTAATGTTATAAATGCACCCGTCAAACCTACCTTTTTTCACAATTTGATTGTTTTTTTCCCATGCAGAAAATGCAGAGTCTGCAAATTGATTGAGGACTCTAGGAGGAAATTTCTGACTTTTCAATCTAATACCACAAATGGCATTTACCATATCATATTACCTGTAATACTACTTATGTAGTTCATTTGATTACATGCCCATGCAAAAAACAATACATTGGTCGGACTATCAGAACTTTCTCCATCCGTGTAAACGAACACATCTCTAAAATTATTGCTGGAAAAACCAATCATAGTGTCCCAAAACACTATTTAAGCCATCATAATAAAGATCCCAAGGGCACTACCTTTCAAGTGAATGACAGATATACTATCCCATGGAGAGGAGGGTCTTGTAAACGGGGAGTTTCCCGCCTTGAAACTTACTGGATTTATACCTTGCAGACTTATGTGCCCTATGGTTTAAATGTTGAGTGGGACATAAACGCTTTTATTAGTACCTCTTAAGTTTTGATGTTCCCACCCACATTTGTCCTGGGATTGGACACATATTTGTACACAATTTATTTTAATCAACCTTTAATATTATGGTCCTTTGTCTGTGT
This sequence comes from Pelophylax lessonae, assembly GCF_965119305.1. Lineage (NCBI taxonomy): Eukaryota > Metazoa > Chordata > Amphibia > Anura > Ranidae > Pelophylax > Pelophylax lessonae. Next base: position 102,855,246 of record NC_138777.1, on the reverse strand, counting down.
TGCTTTTTAATGTACCTTTTAGATTAATATTTTATAACGAATCCAGAGGGGTTCTATATGCTTTTACATGTTTTTATCATTCTATTTATGGAGTTTTTATAAATCTATTTATGTAATTTTATGCGGTTTTATACGATTATTTCATGTGACCTATTGGCACAATTTTTAAGTATATTCTATGAGATTTTTATTATGTAATCTATCGTTCCCTGGCGCCACAGGAAGTGATGCTAGATGTACACAATCACCGTTTGGCCAATGAGAGAAGCTGACAGTGTCACTTTCTGATGACGCTTAGTGTTTTCCAACCAATTGGACATGTTTACTTTTAAGAGTGTAATTTCCTGGCGACGGAACGGCCCCTTTGATTGAATTCATAGGGAGGCTTGAACCGCAAGCCAATGTGGCATGGCCACAAAAATGTGGGATATTGAAACAATGCCCATTTGGATTGGTTCTTAATAATGAAGATACCTCCTAATTGGTGCACTAAAAGGAGGCTTGATTTACATGCCGGCGCCATATTGGAGTGGTCCGGTTTGTCATCATTTTCTAATTTCTATCAGCTGCCCCTATACACCTCTATAAATACAAGGTGTGTTGATTCAGGCACCAGGCTAATTCCTTTGAAAATGTTATGTGTAATGAAACGCGTTAGAATTGTCAAAAGTGACAAATTTTATTGAATGCTTCTTACCATCTGACCCATTGTAAGTGCATTACTTTCTTTGCTTTAATAAACCATTTAAACGGTATCATGCTATGGTGTCTTTTGGATTTATCCCACATACACCTTTCTGAGTGGGGATTTCCAGATATCCATACGTGTACCATCCTTGAGTGACCTTCCTATATCCACCATTTGGAGGAGAATTCGTGGAAGCCTCTGCCATCTGTTCCAAGGAGATCATCACTTTCAGCCTGCATGACCCAATTGCTGTAAGGTACTTTGGGTTCATGCCATCGGGTGAGCGAATTATATTCTCTTTTTGGTGTGGGATTTATCACAAGTATTTACTCTTCTATGTGGGACTGGTCACCTTCCTTTTTTGTCTAATTTTGAATATTGGACTTTATTTTTGCATTTCAGTGTGTATCCCATTGTACTCACTGTGTGCATATGGTACAGTGAGATACACCCATTGCATACTGTTGTGTTGCGCATTGCAATAAAAACCCATTTAGGGTGAAAAAAAAAGTTAATTGCGGGCCTGTGTGCATATGGTACAGTGAGATACACCCATTGCATACTGTTGTATTCCGCTTTGCAATACAAACCCATTTAGGGGAAAAAAAAGTTAATTTCGGCCCTGTCTGCATATGTTCCTGTGAGATACATCCATTGCATACTGTTGTGTTGCGCATTGCAATAAAAACCCATTTAGGGGGAGAAAAAGTTAATTGCGGCCTAGGCTGCATATGGTACAGCGAGATACACCCATTGCATACTGTTGTGTTGCGCATTGCAATAAAAACCCATTTAGGGGAAAGAAAAGTTAATTGTGGGCCTGTGTGCATATGGTACAGTGAGATACACCCATTGCATACTGTTGTGTTGCGCATTGCAATAAAAACCCATTTAGGGGAAAAAAAAGTTAATTGCGGGCCTATGTGACTATGGTACAGTGAGATACACCCATTGGATACTGTTGTGTTGCGCATTGCAATAAAAACCCATTTAGGGGAAAAAAAAGTTAATTGCGGGCCTGTGTGCATATGGTACAGTGAGATACACCCATTGCATACTGTTGTATTCCGCTTTGCAATACAAACCCATTTAATGGAAAAAAAATAAATTGCGGCCTAGTCTGCATATTTTACTGTGAGATACACCCTTTCTATACTGTTGTTCTATTCCGCTATTCAGTAAACACCCATTTAGGGAAAAAATATTACATTGCGGCCTAGTCTGCATATTTTACTGTGAGATACACCCTTTGGATACTGTTGTTCTATTCCGCTATTCAATAAACACCCATTTAGGAAAAAAATATTACATTGCGGCCTAGTCTGCATATGTTACTGTGAGATACACCCTTTGGATACTGTTGTATTCCGCTTTGCAATACAAACCCATTTAGGGGGAAAAAAAAAATTGCGGCCTTGTCTGCATATTTTACTGTGAGATACACCCTTTCTATACTGTTGTTCTATTCCGCTATTCAGTAAACACCCATTTAGGGAAAAAATATTACATTGCGGCCTAGTCTGCATATTTTACTGTGAGATACACCCTTTGGATACTGTTGTTCTATTCTGCTATTCAATAGACACCCATTTAGGGAAAACATATTACATTGCGGCCTAGTCTGCATATGTTACAGAGCAACAAGGCACACAGGTCTCGCATGGAGGCCCAGTTACTGGTGGTGAAGTGGTGCTGTTCCGCAGAGCGACTCATGCGTGGGTGCTGCAGCTGAAACTCCACTATGGCCTGCTGCTGCTCGCACAGTCTGGCCAGCATGTGCAAGGTGGAGTTCCACCTTGTGGGCACGTCACATATGAGGAGGTGAGCGGGAAGGCCGAAGTTACGCTGCAGCACTGACAGGCGAGCAGAAGCAGGGTGAGAATGCCGAAAGTGCGCACAGACGGCCCACACTTTCTGCAGCAGCTCTGACATATCGGGGTAATTTCCAAGGAACCTCTGCACCACCAAATTCAGCACATGCGCCAGGCAAGGGATGTGTGTCAAACCGGCTAGGCCCAGAGCTGCTACGAATTTTGCCCATTATCGCACACCACCAGGCCGGGCTTGAGGCTCACTGGCACCAACCACTCATCAGTCTGCTGTTCAATGCCCCTCCATAACTCCTGCGTGGTGTGTGGTTTTTCCCCCAAACAGACAAGTTTTAAAACTGCCTGCTATTGTTTACCCCTGGCTGTGCTGAAGTTGGTGGTGAAGGTGTTACGCTGACCGGATGAGGAGGCGGTAGAGGATGAGGAAGCGGAGTAGGAGGAGTTTGGAACAGGAGGCAAACTGAATCGCACTGCAATCCTCAGTGGTGGAAGGACATGCGCCAAACTGCAATCCGCCTCTGGCCCAGCCACCACTGCATTTACCCAGTGTGCTGTTAGGGAGATATAACGTCCCTGACCGTGCTTACTGGTCCACGTAGTTAGGTGGACCTTGCCACAGATGGCGTTGCGCAGTGCACACCTGATTTTGTCACCCACTTGGTTGTGCAGGGAAGGGATGGCTTGCCTGGAAAAGTAGTGGGGGCTGGGCACGACGTACCCCCCATAAGGCTTTTAAAACTCTGCGTCTCCACCAGACGGAATGACAGCATTTCAAAGGCCAGGAATTTTGAAATGCTGACATTCAGGGCCAGGAATCGCGGGTGGGTAGGGGGGGTACTTCCTCTTCCGCTCCAGTGTTTGAAAGATAGAAAGCTGAACGCTTCCACGGGACATTGTGGAGATGGTTGTTGGTGACCCAGGTGGGGGTGTTGCTGGCAGATCCTTTGTTTGCGGGGTGGAAGGTGCCGGTCTCACTACAGAGGTGGATGAAGAGGTTGAGACTGCAGCAGAAGAGGAAGCAGGAGGAGCCAGAGACCTTTCTTGGTTTTTGAGGTGTCTACTCCACTGCAGCTCGTGCTTTGCACTTAGATGCCTGGTCATGCAGGTTGTGCTCAGGTTGAGAAGGTTTATGCCTCGCTTCAGGCTCTGATTGCACAGTGTGCAAACCACTCATGTCCTGTCATCATCACATTGTCTGAAGAACTGTCACGCTAGGGAACTCCTTTGAGCTGGCTTTGGTGTGCTCGGTCCCTTACTGCGTTGGGCAGTAGCAGGCGTAGTGTCTAGAGCACGGCTGCTCCGCTTTTGCACCCTGCTCCCTCTTCTGCTATGCTGGTGGCTCTGTGCGACCTGTGCCACTTCCTCCAAACAACTCAGGTCACCTGAATGACGTTCATTCCATGTGGGATCGAGGACCTCATCGTCCTCCGCATCATCTTCCACGCAGTCTTCACCCCTGCAACTCTTGGCGGTCTCCACAATTCGGAATTCCGCAGCAGTTGGCACCTGTGTTTCATCATCATCCGAGCCGTGCTGCGATGGTCCTCCCATGTACTCATCTTGAGACATAAGTGGTTGGGCATCGGTGCACTCAATCTCTTCCACTTCTGGGGCAGGGCTAGGTGGATTGCCCTGGGAAACCATGCTAACAGAGTCATCAAAAAGAAGACGAGACTGCTGCATGACTTGGGGCTCAGACTGCCTGGCTGATTTGCAAGGGGGTGAGGTGAAAGATTGATGGACATTGGCTGCAGGTGCCAACTCTGACCTTTCAGCAGAAGACTGGGTGGGAGACAATGTGAAGGAACTGGAGGCACTGTCAGCAACCCAATCTACCATCGCCTGTACTTGTTCTGGCCTCAACATTTGTAGAGGCGCATTAGGCCCTGCCAAATACTGATGTAAGGTTCTGTCGCCTTCTCGCAGCTGAGAAATGTGTTTCACTTGTGCGTGTAGCTGGCACAGATCGACCACGTCCTCTCCCTGCAACGGGAGCTCCACCAGCAGCACCACGACCCAGCACTAACATGGTGGAGCAGTATGTGTGCACACACCTAGACATACGCCCTTCAACTTCTGGGTCTCCAAATTGAGCACATGGCCTGAGCTTGCCCTTTACACCTTGGAGGAGCTGGCCTGCCCTGCAGCCAGTGTATTATCTGAATGTGTATTTAGCATGGCTGGGGGCATTATCACAGACCATCGCAGCCGCCTGTCCAGAGCCAATGTGGACAAGCTCACGTTCATTAACCACTTTACCACCAGAGGATTTTGCCATCCTACGTCCAGGCCACTTTTTGGGATTCGGCACTGTGCGACTTTAACTGACAATTGCGCGGTCATGCAATGCCATACCCAAACAAAATTTACGTCCTTTTTTTCCCACAAACAGAGCTTTCTTTTGTTGGTATTTGATCACCTCTGCGCTTTTTATTTTTTGCAATATTAATAAAAAAATGCGAAAATTTTGAAAAAATAACAATATTTTTCTACTTTGACAGTTACAAAATATCCAATATATATAAATTTTTGGCATATATTTAGGCCAAAATATATTTAGCTACATGTCTTTGACAAAAAAATTGTCAATGAGCGTATTTTTAACCGCTTTAAGACCGGAAGATTTTACCCCCTTCCTGACCAGGCCATATTTTGCGATTCGGCACTGCATTCGTTTAACAGGCAATTGGGTGGTCGTGCGATGCTGTACCCAAGTTAAATTTATGTCCTTTTTTTCCCCATAAATAGAGCTTTCTTTTGGTGGTATTTGATCACCTGTGCGTTTTTTACTTTTTGCGCTATATACAAAAAAAGGGCGACAATTTTGAAAAAATAACAATATTTTTCACATTTTTTTATATGAAATTCCCCCCCCCCCCCCAAAAAAAATGTAAAAATCTAAATTTTTTAACTTTTTTTGCCAATTTGTTTTCTGCTACATATTTTTGGTAAAAAAAATCGCAATAAGCGTATTTTGATTGGTTTGCGCTAAAGTTATCGCAGCTACTAACTACGGGAAATTTCATGTCATTTTTATTGTTTTTTTTTTTAACTAGTAATGGCGGCGATTTTTTTGCGGGACTGCGACATTGCGGCGGACAGATCAGACCCTTGACTGACATTTTTGACACTTTTGGGGGTACCAGTGACATTACTACAGTAATCAGTGCTATAAATATGCACTGTTACTGTAAAAATGACACTGGCAGGGAAGGGGTTAATTTTTATTGGTAATCAAGGGGTTAATGTATGCCTGGTGCTTACTGACGTGTGTGGGGGGAGGGGACTGTGTGACACAGGGACAGATCGCAGGTTCAGCTATGCTGAATCCTGCAATCTGACCCTGCCTGTCACTTAGGAGATCCGCCCGCTTTGTTTACAAAAGCGGGCGAATCTCCACACTCGATCCCCGACGATCGGGGAAGAGCGGCGGTGATTACCGCCGCTCCTCCCCTGGCCCGACTCCGCTGTAACTGAATAGGTAGGTCTACGTCGCTGGACGGAATCGAGCCACTTTGCCACAGTAGCACCCATGTGAGCGGTCGGCAAGTGGTTAAAATGAACCAGGCATGGATCCCACAGGACTTTTCTGTACCCTGTGCAGAATAGACATGTATACCGGCCTTACCCAGCCATTGTTGTATTTTTGATCTTTCTCACTCTTTTTGGGGTGTACCCTAATTTAAAAAGAAATAAAATTAAAAACAAAAACCAGTGTTGGCTACCTCGTCCTCCTCCACCGCCACATCCACCGCCACCTCAACCTCCTACTCCATATGGGCCTCGCCCTCCTCCTACATCATTCAAGATGATTATTTTTTATTTTTCAGTTTTTTATGTTATTTTAAGTTATTTCCCTATCCACATTTGTTTGCAGAGCACTTGCCATGCTCTTAAGATGAGTTTGCTGCCATTTGCAGCCCTCTAGCCATTTCCATGTTTGTTGTAGAGGCATTTTAGTGCTCAAAAGTTTGGGTCTCCATCGACTTCAATGGGGTTCGGGATCGGGGCAAAGTTCGGGTTAATTCCGGTTCACGAACCCGGACTTTTTTTTCAAGTTCGGTCGAACCCGCCGAACCTGGACATCCAGGTGTTCGCTCAACTCTAATTGTTGGCACTCCTTTCTAATACATTTTAACAACGCTGGGAATTGTGGTCCCTTTGGACCAAACAGTAATTGTCACTGACTGTATAAGATTTTACATTACTGTTGGTACCTTTCCATAATTGGTTCAATGTTATTTCTCTATGTTCTATATGTTGAATGCTTTTTTTGTTTATGTATATGTTTTCTTTACATAAAATCAATAAAAATTGACTTTGAAAAAAAAAAAATTGAAATTATATGCACCTGTCACACTGTAATGTTCTGGTACCTTTGGGTACCCTAATTACTCTTTCATAAGTGTATGCGCCCCACCATTCTCTTTTGGTAAGGTGCGCATACACCTTTAAGACTGATGCTGTCATCACTGAGCGCCGGACTGGATGGCTATTTAGATCGCCGGCTCTCACTCACATGTGTTCGTTCAAACTGCTTTGTGCCTTGGTGCTAACCTGTCTTGAAGCTCTCATGCTTGCAAGCATAACTCGCTGTCGGAACCACGCTGCGCTGATCCCTGTATCCCGCTACGGGATCATCCGCTCTTCCTGAACCTCTCCTCTGCTACATTGCTATTAGTGATAAGTACCCCACAGGGGAAACCTCTATAACCTTTATACTAAAGCTTACACTATCTAGCTCTGCATACTAAGGACTATTACTACATCTGCATTATCTAAGATTGCTAGCTCTTGAGCCTACTACCACCTGTTCTTGCACTGGGTTGATCTCTCTTGTATGTCTACCTGCTACTCTGTCATCTGCTACCATACATGATTGCTAAACCTATCTGCATCCCATCTGCTACTATCTTACTTTCAAGAACATTTCCTTTCAAGTGTCTGTCATCTACCATCTCTACCCAACCTGTCTCTTCAGCCTATCATCACTGTGTTACTATATACATAAGTCACTCTAGGAAACATCTTATTGAGTGTGTGTATTTACTTGCTGAATTGAGATCATCCACACATGATGAGTCATTGAGAGTTGGGATTGGTGTCTCAGCGTTTCTCTACATGACTACTGAAGTGGAATATTTCTGCAGCTGAAAATCCACATCATACGTAAAATGCAGGAGCGTTACAGATTGAACGAACCACAAATGGATTCAGCAGAAATAACCACTCAGATGACTCAATTAAAACAGCAAGTACCTGCGTTAATACACGCACTTGCTGAATTAAAAGAAGACAATCAGGCTCTGTCGCAGCAGGTAATTAGACTGACACAACTTACCACTGGTCAGTCCCCTGAACCCAAAATAAATCCTCCTTTGGTATTTACAGGCGAAAAAAATTCGCGAATTTAAAAACGCATGTGAGTTACTTTTCTTGCTAAAACCCCGAACCTACCTTACTGATCACATTAAGGTTTGTACTATTATTTCTTACCTAACAGGCGATCCTCGGGCCTGGGCAGACTCTCTTTTTGAGAAAAGCGACCAGCTTCTCAACTCCTATGCCTTGTTCCTAGCAGAACTCACTAGCCTATATGATGATCCCAATAGGCAGAGTACTGCCGATCTTCAATTAAGATCCTTGAAACAAGGTGGGAGACCTGTAGAAGACTTTGTCGCAGAATTCAAGAGATGGACCCTTGATTCAGAATGGAATGATGCATCTCTGAAATCCCAATTTAGGCTTGGCCTATCAGAGGCCGTTAAAGACGAGCTCGCCCGAGCGGATCTGCCAAAAACCCTGGATGCATTGATACAACTCAGTATCACCATAGATTGAAGACTACGAGAAAGAAAGGCTGAGAAAATGGGAATGCCATTATCCAGTTCTTCTCGGATTTCGGCCGTTGACCCCGTTCCTATGGAGGTAGGAACCATACGCCCACCTCTATCAACTATGGAAAGAGCCAGAAGACGATCTGGTAATCTCTGCTTGTACTGTGCATCCCCGGATCACAAGATAAATGTCTGTCCCCTAGTCTACAAAAAGAAGGGTGAGTGTTCACATGTCCTCCTAGGGGGATTGACAACTTCAATCACTAACCCTTACCTTTCTGTTTGCTTAACATTACAGTGGGACCAGAACAGGATTACTACTAAGGCCATGATTGACACAGGATCTTGTGGAAATTATATTGACATACGTTTTGCTGCTTTAAATAAAGTTCCTATTATTTCTAAACTTAAACCTGTTTCAGTGAGTCTTATTAACGGTGTTCCTTTATCCTCTGGTCCGATCACTGATCAGACACAGGCACTCCTAGTCACTACTAACGGGTCTCATATGGAGACCACTACCTTCGATCTAATACCTTCACCCCACTTTCCCATTGTTTTGGGACTTCCCTGGTTGCACACACATCAACCAACCATAGATTGGAAGGAACGGACCCTGACCTTCCTCTCTTGCTATTGCGAGGGTACGTGTAACCTCCCGTCTTTCGGGAAGATCCTGTCTGTGGTGACAGATGAGATTGCACCACTATGTTATCAAGATCTCTCTGAGGTTTTTCTTGAGAAAAATGCTCAAGCACTACCTCCCCATCGAGACTATGATTGTAGCATTGATCTACTCCCAAATAGCAAATTGCCGTTCGGTCATGTTTATCCTCTTTCACAGGATGAACTTTCCCATCTCAAAGACTATTTGGATGAGAATTTGGAAAAAGGTTTTATTAGACCTTCCACTTCTTCCACAGCAGCAGGACTCTTTTTTGTCCGCAATAAGGACTCAAGTCTCAGGCCTATCATCGACTATAGGCAATTGAATGCTATTACAATAAAAGATCGCTATCCTCTACCGCTTATCCCTGAGCTCATTGAGCAGGTGCGTGGAGCTACCTATTTTTCAAAATTGGACCTGAAAGGAGCATACAATTTCATTCGAATCCGTGATGGACACGAGTGGAAGACTGCATTCAGAACCAGATATGGATTGTTCGAATATCTTGTAATGCCATTCGGGCTATGCAACGCCCCTGCAGTTTTTCAACGATTTATAAACGATATTTTCCGAGACTTACTAGATGTGTGTGTTGTGGTATATCTGGACGATATACTTATATATTCACGATCCCTGTCTGAACACATAAGACATGTAAGACTAGTATTATCGAGATTGCTTGCACACAACCTTTATGTGAAACTAAAAAAATGCTTGTTTCATAAAGAAGAGGTACTCTTTCTAGGCTACATCATATCCAAAACAGAAATCGAGATGGACATGAGTAAGATATCCTGCATTCAGGATTGGCCTACACCAACCACACGCAAGGCGCTACAGCGATTCCTTGGATTTTCGAATTTCTACAGGAAGTTCATTAGAAATTTCTCTGCCATTGTGAGACCCCTCACACAGCTCACTAGCATTAAAAAACCATTCAAATGGTCAGATGAAGCAAATAAAGCATTTCACCTGTTAAAGACAAGGTTTACTTCTGCTCCCATACTACGCCATCCAGACCCATCCCTCCAATACATTCTGGAAGTAGGTGCGTCAAACATGGCAGTAGGAGCAATACTCTCCCAACGACCAACTCACACTTCACCACTTCATCCAGTCGCCTTTTTTTCTAAATCCCTAAGCAGTCCCGAGATAAATTACCCCGTGGGTGAAAAGGAACTGCTTGCTATAAAATTGGCTCTGGAGAATTGGCGACATCTACTCGAAGGCACCCAATTACCAATACTTATATACGCGGACCATAAAAATCTCCAATATCTTCAGACTAACAAAACTCTCTCGCACCGACAGGTACGATGGTCACTATTCTTTCTAAGGTTTAACTTCCTAGTGACCTACACACCTGCAGATAAGAACAAAAAGGCGGATGCACTATCACGACTAACTGAAGAAAACTACTTCGAAATCCCTTCCGTTCCTATAATACCTCACAAACGCATTATTGGAGTTGTCCATTCCTTGAAGGAAGAGGTTTTGCATGGTATAAGTTTGGATTCACCCCCACCACAACTAAATACTGATGCAGAAGGCTTCCTCTACTACAACGACAAACTTTACATACCACCTACCATACGCACCAAGATCTTGGAATTATCGCATGATGTGCCTATGGCAGGACATATGGGTATGACAAAGACTCTTAATCTGATTACCAGGCAATTCTGGTGGCCTGACATGAAAACATCTATACAAAAATTCGTCTCTTCATGCAATGTCTGTGCCAGGTCCAAAATTGACACTACGAGACCATCCGGTCTACTATGCAGTCTACCAATACCCCAAACTCCATGGGAAGTTGTGTCCTTGGACTTTATAGTGGAATTGCCTCCTTCCAAAGGATTTAATACCATCTTAGTGTCAGTGGACCATCTGACAAAAATGGCACATTTCATTGCTATTCGCAGACTACCTTCGTCCAAACAAACGGCAGAACTCCTGATGAAACATGTCTTTAAGTTACATGGTATCCCAAAAACTCTTCTGTCTGACCGTGGATCACAATTTATTTCCAAGTTCTGGCAAGAACTATGTCACATACTACGGATCGAGCGGAAGCTCACTTCTCCTTACCATCCGCAGACCAATGGACAGACTGAAAGAGTCAACCAATGCATCGAGCAATATTTACGTTGTTACACTTCTTACCAACAGGATGATTGGGTGGATCTTCTCCCTCTGGCAGAATTTGCCTACAACAACGCAACCCACAGTACGACCAAGCAGAGTCCGTTCTACTTGAACTATGGGTTTCATCCCTCTATTCTTCCACCACGCATCCTTCCTTCAAATAACCCAGTAGCTTCAGACTATCTTACCCAAATAAAGGACTCTCTGGGTTTGCTTAATACTACCATTGCACACGCTCATAGTCAACAAAAGAAGTACTATGATCTTCGCAGAAGACCTTCTCCTCAGTACGCTATCGGGGACCTCGTTTGGCTCTGAACAAAAAATTTAAGACTGGAAAATCCCTAGCAAAAAGCTTGGACCTCTGTTCTTGGGACCTTTCCCAATCAAGAAACTTATTGGAAAAGCTGCAGTACAGCTTACATTGCCAATAGACCTCAAAATACATCCCATTTTCCATGTGTCGCTACTGAAGCCCCATGTTCCTGACCAAGGAATAAGGCCTACTATCCCACCTCCTCCTCCTGTACAAGTTGAAGGTGGAGAAGAATATGAGATAAAAGAGATTCTGGATTCTCGTATCCACAGAGGAAGACTTCAGTACTTGGTTCGATGGAAGAACTATGGGCCCCAAGACGACACCTGACTAAACACCTCTGACATACATGCCTCTAGATTAATCCGCAATTTTCATGCGAAGTACCCAGACAAACCAGCTCCAGAGGCCTTCAGGAGCCGGCCTTAAGGGGGGGGGGTACTGTAATGTTCTGGTACCTTTGGGTACCCTAATTACTCTTTCATAAGTGTATGCGCCCCACCATTCTCTTTTGGTAAGGTGCGCATACACCTTTAAGACTGATGCTGTCATCACTGAGCGCCGGACTGGATGGCTATTTAGATCGCCGGCTCTCACTCACATGTGTTCGTTCAAACTGCTTTGTGCCTTGATGCTAACCTGTCTTGAAGCTCTCATGCTTGCAAGCATACCTCGCTGTCGGAACCACGCTGCGCTGATCCCTGTATCCCGCTACCGGATCATCCGCTCTTCCTGAACCTCTCCTCTGCTACATTGCTATTAGTGATAAGTACCCCACAGGGGAAACCTCTATAACCTTTATACTAAAGCTTACACTATCTAGCTCTGCATACTAAGGACTATTACTACATCTGCATTATCTAAGATTGCTAGCTCTTGAGCCTACTACCACCTGTTCTTGCACTGGGTTGATACATAAGTCACTCTAGGAAACATCTTATTGAGTGTGTGTATTTACTTGCTGAATTGAGATCATCCACACATGATGAGTCATTGAGAGTTGGGATTGGTGTCTCAGCGTTTCTCTACATGACTACTGAAGTGGAATATTTCTGCAGCTGAAAATCCACATCATACGTAAAACGCAGGAGCGTTACACAAACGGGTCTTGAAAAATTGGTTCTTGGGTATCGACTGTGCCCATGAAACCTACACCAAAAAAATGTCTTCCAGATGGAAGAAACACCCACAAAGCTAGGCCGCCTAGACAGTCTTTCAGAGTTTCAAGATCCAGAAAGCACTTAATCAGCGACAATAGCATCAGGGGCTTGATAGCTGCTGCTAATTAGGAATGATTTATTTTGATACATGTCAGCCGATTCACAGAGTCTGTGGACAGATACGCTCTCTTATCTGTCACTAAACCTCTGGCAGCACTGAATGCCCATTTGGAAAGCAAGCTGGATGCAGGCCAGCCCAGCAACTAAATTTGCATACTGGGCAAGTTCTGGCCAGTGGTCTATTCTCATGGCCCAGGAACCCAACTGGAAAGCTATTCATGTCTCTTTTCGTCCCTAGATAATCTCCCACCATATGATGCAGACGCTGCCGATGAGATGTGGAAGCTGACAGCCCTGGACGCTGAGGATTAAAAAATTTTTGAAATGCATCACTCAGGTGTCCCCCTTCTCCACCACTCTTCTCTTGACCAAAAGAATCCTCGATTGGTCCTTGACAGACTCCATCATTGATCCAGAAGATCGATTCGTACTCTTAAAAGGGCACACAGCACTTAAACCAGTGACCTTAGCTAACATATACAGCCCCAATACAGCACAAGTACCCTTTTTCTCAGACGTATATCGAATCCTCTAGCACAATTTCAGCAAGGTATCACAATACTGGGAGGTAACTTCAATGTCGCTCTCCATCCGCTTCTTGATTCATCCACTGGTACCTCTTCTCTCCCATATAGAGCCCTTAAGCAGATCAGAATATCACTTCAAGACCTTCTACTACACGACACATGGCGCACACTGAACCCCTCCATTAAAGATTACACATTCTTCTCCCCCCCACACCAAAAATATTCTCGTCTTGACTACATATTTTTGTCCCAGAAAGATCTCCCTTTAATTAAAAAAACAACAATAGAACCCATGCATATCTCTGACCATCATCCAGTTTCCCTGACCCTCGCCTTACATGCAGACTCCCCGAAAAACAAATTCTGGAGACTAGACGCTTCCCTCTTAACCCAAGAAACTGACATTTCATATCTCAAGGAAAAAATTACTGACTTTTTTAGGGAAAACAACACTACTGACATCTCCCCCATAACAATATGGGAAGCCCATAAATGCACCATGAGGGGAATACTCATGTCCCTGAAATCGGCTAAGAAAAAGGCCTCCCAGGCAAAAACAAGAGACATCATTCACAAAATTTGTGAACTTGAAAAAACACACAAAAGAACCCAAGCAACCCAAGCAATATCTACTTACCAGGAACTGATACACAATAGGCAATTACTCTTAGATGACCTCCACATTTAGACTAAACGCAAGTTCATTTTGCAAAAAAAGTTGTTTTACGAATTTGGGAATAAAAGCAGAAAATTTCTTGCAAAAGCTTTGCAGACGAAGAAAGCAAAAGCTTCCATCCATTCTATTAAAAACGACCAAGGTAGTACTCTGACCCAAACGCCCGATATAGCTGCGCAAGTTGAACGTTAATACGCCTCCCTTTATAACCTGAACCCCGCCATCTCTGGACACAAAAAAGATACACTCATACAAACTTTCCTTCAAGAAAATTGCCCCAAAATCCTACCCCACATGAACACCCAAGATCTAGACAACCCTCTTTCCCAAGAGGAACTTAAGACCGCGATCGCCCAGCTGAAGCCAGGGAAGAGCCCTGGCCCTGATGGCTTTACCGCCCCCTATTTTAAAACCTTCATAGAGCTTATCTCCACCCCACTCATTAATGCCTTCAACGCACTCTCCAACCCCCCCTGCTCCACAACACAGACTTCTAGAAGCACACATTTCTGTCATACCCAAAGAAGGTAAAGATCCGTCCCTAGTCACGAACTACAGGCCCATCTCCCTCTTAAATGTGGACATTAAACTCTTCGGAAAAATAATTGCCAACCGAATACTCCCACTTGTCCCACTCCTCATACATAAAGACCAAGTAGGCTTTGTCCCTGGGCGAGAAGCCTGAGATAATACCATTAAGGCTATAAACATACACCATTGGATGACTTCTAACAAAATACAAGGTTTCATGTTATCATTAGATGCCGAGAAGGCGTTCGACAGATTAGACTTGTCCTATATGGAAAGCACCCTACGTTTTATGGGCTTCCCCAATCGCTTACTAAACCTTATCCTCTCCCTATACTCTGACCCATCTGCATGTGTCAGAGTCAACGGTAGTCTGTCGAACACCTTCTCTATCGGTAACGGGACTAGACAGGGCTGCCCACTTTCCCCAATATTATTTGTCCTTACCCTTGAACCATTTCTACGCTCCCTTGCCCAAAACCAAAATATCCACGGCATTTCAATCCACCACAGATCCTTCAAGATAGCAGCTTTTGCTGACGATATCCTCCTCTTTCTCAGTAAACCCCTGAGCTCTATTTTCCCGCCCTTCTCCAAGAATTCAAATCTTTTCTAAACATCTCAAATTTTAAAATCAATTTTTCAAAATCACACGCCCTAAACATCTCCTTCCCCCCTCGCCTAACACAACAATGTAAAACAAACTTCCCCTTTCTTTGGAAACAAGACGCCTTTAAATATCTAGGCATAATCCTTATCACTAATCTTTCAGATCTTTTTCATAGCAACTTTCTCCCAGTACTAAAAGCCATTAAAGAAGATATCCATAGATGGAACAAACCGCATTTTTCCTGGTTTGGCCGTGCAGCCATTTTAAAAATGAATGTCCTTCCTCGACTTCTCTACCTTCTCCAAGCGCTCCCGATTAAAATACCGAACTCATTCTTTGTATCCTTTAGAAGCATTTGCAGTAATTTCCTCTGGAACAAAATGAGACCCAGAATCGCCTTTTCCCTTCTGACTAAACCTAAACTACAAGGCAGCATAGCACTACCCGATTTGAAAAAGTACTACTGGGCTTGCAACCTTACACGTATACTAGACTGGTTCTTACACGGCAACAATAAAGACTGGGTTCCCCTGAAAAATGCACTCAGTCCCTTTCCACTTCAAGTGCTACCTTGGTTGGCTTCAGACAAAATTCCTCAGGCTATCAAAAAACATCACCTAATAAGCAACACCTTGGACATCCTTAAGACCACATCTAATTCCCTCACAATATCATCCAACCCAGGCCCCATGACCCCCATCAAATCCAACCCAGATTTCATTCCAGGCTTGGAATCATCATTCCTGTCTAATAGCTGGAATACCGACATTATCAGAGCACACAGTTTCTTTAAGAATAACATCCTTATTGACCGATCAGCTTTAACGCCACACACATCCCCCTCCCCTTTTCCTGCTTGGTCCTACTTCCAAATCTGCCATTTTTTGAACTCTCTTAAAAAAAACTCATCACTATCCAGAGACCTCACGCCTTTTGAAAAATTATGCAACAGCTCCACCCCCAAACGTCACCTCATCTCCACTGTTTACACAATCCTTGTATCAGACCAAACAGAACACACCAACAAAGCCAAATATGCTTGGGAGTCAGATCTTGACATCCCCCTCTCAGACAAAGACTGGGAAAACATTTGTTATATTACCCACAAAAGCTCACTCAACATAGCAGTCCAAGAAGATTGTTTCAAAATAATGTCAAGATGGTACAAAACCCCTTCGCTTATGTACAAGTATTACCCCAAAATCCCAGAAGATTGCTTGAGATGTCACGAGCAACCAGGCACCCTATTCCACATTTTTTGGCAATGCTCACGGATCCAACCTTTTTGCAAGGACATACATAGGTTTATCACCTCCAACCTTAATATTGCGTTACCTTTTTCTCCAGCACAATATTTGCTACACCACAATTTAACCCCCCCCCCCACACAAATATTGTAAATCTTTAACTCCTCACTTGATAAACGCAGCCAAAATGTGCATCCCTACCCACTGGAAATGGGACACTATTCCTACAATCCAAGAGTGGGTCAGGAAAATAGAAAAAATTGCCAAACTAGAAGAACTAGCTATCGCCAAAGATAAAGCTACCATTCATGCTCACATCTGGCACCCCTGGACCTTATTCTTAAGCTCCCCATCCTCTCCTCATTCCACTCCCTCTTCGATCCACAACATCAATATATCAAACTAGGTACATATAAACAATACCAATGGATCCACTCGGTATCTCGACACCTTAATTCCCCTCATCTTTCATCCTTTACCCCACTTGGGAATGTAAACTCACATCCTAAAACGAGATCACGGTCGGATCTCTCCCACCCCTAAAAAAGGGAAGTCTGTGGGAGTTTTCCTTAACGTAACCCCGTTCCCACTATCATCCCCTTTATAGCCCCCTCCAACTACCTACTCACAACCTCTAAACTCTCCAAATAGGAATACTTTTCTCAGAAGACGTCCCCCAGGGACGGAGACCCATTCCTGTCTACCCTCTCCCTTCCCTCCCTCCCCTACCCTCCTGCCTTCCCTGTCATTCACCACATCCCCCACCTCTTTGTACACTCAGTATGCGTTTCCCCTCATTCAGTCTTCCACTCCTTGATATGTTCTCTCCCAATCAAATTCAAAAGTTATAACTCCTACATGACAATGAGCCAGTTAGACCTCCCCATAGACGAAAGGATTGTTAACGAACTTTGGTTCAACTAGCACTCACCGTTGCTTATACACCATATTGTTTTTTCTCTTCTCTTTCCTATGGCCTATATGTTGAATCTTCAGGTTACCACATTCACCTTCAATTTTGTTGTTTCATGTAACACAACTGTCTCAAATATTTGATTTATATCAAACACTGGCTTAGATTGAAAACCTGTCTACGTTAAGACTCAATGTAGGAACCCATTTGGTCTTTGCTTCACCTCTAGTTACACCTATGCATGCCTCTTGACACAGTTGTCAATGTCTCTTCTATGATATATCTTTTTTTATATACTGTATTGCCCATTTTTTTGTCGAATATTTCATGCTTTAGACTGTTTGAACTAATTGCTGTTAATATTTCTATTGGAAAAAATGTAAATAAAAACCGTTTTTGGAAGAAAAAAAAAAGAGATTTTATCTTCTGCTCCCTTTGTAGAGATGGGATGAGTTCTAAGACTTTCCCCTTGTAATAGTGGTCAAGGAGGGTTGCCAATCAATAGTGATCCTTTTCTTTAATGCCACGTATTCTCGGGTCCTTTCGCAGGCTTTATAGAATGAGGGAGTTCATGCACCGCAAGTTTGTGGAGGCATAAGAAGACTCCTTAGGGTCACTGAGGATTACAGTATCTGGAACTTCCCTCCTCTCAGCCATGTACTACTCCTGAAGGGTTCTGGGGATAGAAAACCATCTGTTAAGTGTTGAGGTATGTCTTTCTCTGATTCAATGCCTCCAAAACTGCAAGAACCCCCTCCTCCTGTGTGTTCTATTGTGTGGCAATATTAATGTCTGCATAAAGCGGGCCTTGAGAGGTCCCTCCTGAGTCCTTCCCCTTCCCGCTGCTCTTCCTTGAGTGCCCTGTCCATAATGCCATGCAGAGTCTGCTCCAGCAGAAACACAACAGGGATTGTGTCACTAATGCATGCATTGTCATGGCTCACCATCCTTGTCTCCTCCTCAAATGGTGACAGCACAGTGCATGCATCCTTTATCAGCAGCTATTGGCATGGGGAAAGAATTCACCTTTTAGCCTGACTCAATGAATAGCCCCTTAAACACTTAGTGGTTCATAGGACAATTAAGCAGAGGAGGGCATGGAGAACGAAGAGGGGGTTGAGCTGACAAATCTCACATCATCACTACTAGCTGTATGGAAACGTGACAGCATAACAAGCAGTAGCACTGAGCCTCCTGCACCCTTCCAAGTAGCAAGTGTGCTGTGAAGAAAGTATATTGTCCCTGACCCTGCTTGCTGGACCACGTGTCAGAAGTAACGTTGCCCTTGTGGCTGACTGCCTTGCCCAAAGATGCAACAACATTGTCTTCCACATGGTGGTAAAGAGCTGAAATGGCCTAACGTGCAAAGAAGTAACGACTTTGAACCTGGCATTGTGGTACAGCACATTCTGAAAATTCACGGAAGTGGGCAGAATCCACCAGAGAGAAAGGCAGGAGTTATAAAGCCAGCAGCTTTGACAAGCTTGAATTTAGACACAGGGCATATGGGTGGCAGTGACTGTATTTTTTTTTACGCTGCAGCAGATGGGGCAGAGAAATTTGCCTACTATAGCATGCAGCTGGTGGTGTGCTACTGGCAAACATGCTGCAAGGATCTGGACAACCTGCGCTATACCATCAACCCTGTTAGTGGAAGCTGCTGAGAGATCATGAGGTATAGCGGGGGTAGACCAGAAAGGTGAGGAGTGAGGAGGAGCAGAATTGCATCCCTTTTGTGTGGCTTTCAAGTGCTATTGCCAAGGGGTTGAGTGGTGGGAGGTTAAATGCCTTTTCAAGCATGTGGTACCCAAATGGCTGGTGTTTTTGCCACGCTTGATGTGCTTGAGGCAAAGTTTGCAAATTGTAACAGTGCAATCAGTTGCACATGCTAAAAAAGGCATAACACGCTGAGCTGTGGGAAGTGGGCCGGGAGATATCAGCTCCACAATCTGGTGGAATAGGGTGGCTGCTCTCTAGTCTTCCATGATGGCTGCCTCTTTAGGTTTGTGCCTCACCCAGTATCCAGCACCTAAGTTGCATCAGTGACCTCACCTTCATTATCCTCTTCATCCTCATTATCACTGGAGACAACTTGGTAATACGCTGCTTCTGGGGGAACATGACTGCCAATCTGTTGTTTACCAGTGTTCTCCCCTCTCTGTAGGCTCATGTTCCTACCATTCTCAACCTCAAAACCAACATCTAAATCAAGTAATGGCTGTGCATTGTCAAGGAGCAAGTGGCTGATGCTGTGCCTGATGCTGGGGCTATGGCAGGAGTAGCTGTGGACAGGGAGGCAGAATTAGCCACTCTGGCAACTGCAGTGGAATGCACACTAGACTCTGCTTGGGTGGCACCTCTTCTGCATGCTCTGGCTGGGGAGCATGGGCAACATCACTAAACAGAGGAAATGATGCCCTGCCTGAGGATAGACCACATCCATCTTTGGCTTTGGACTAATAAACTGTTGGCCCCCTCACAGTGCCATTGGAACGTCTGCCTCTCCTTGTTGGTCTCCCCGGACATGATGGGGGAGGGAGTGCGCTTATTAAAAAAATGTAATAAAGATGTGGAAATGTGTATGTGGATGCATGTTAATCAATGGAAAGTGGAGTTTGGTGCAATTTCACTTGAGTACCCACTACACAGACACACTCCACTTAAACATTACAATATCCTGCAGTAAAACTACACTAACGCACTGCAATATACTGCGGTAAATGTGCACTAACCTGTTGAAATATACTGCGTACTGCACTGAAATATACTGCAATAAACATGCACTAATGCACTGCAGTATACTGCTGTAAATATGCACCAATGCATCGAAATATACTGCATTAAACATGCAATAACGCACTGCAATATGCTGCGGTAAACGTACACCAATGCACTGAAATATACTGTGGTAAACATTCTCTAGGCTTGCATACCCCTTGTCTAATGGAAGACTGAAATGGCCTAAAGCTCCACTTGCATGTTCAAATACAAAACAATAATATGCAATAATTAAAATGTACCTGGCTGAAAAAAAAAATGTATTTGTTGTAAGTTGTTACGATAATAAACAAATAGAATATACAGACATGTTGTGTTTGGGCTTGTTCCCATGACTTGGGATAGAGGAGTTTCAGTCTGGGCTCTCATTTATATGATCAATTTTTACAGAAACTTTTGAAATTCTTGACATTGTTTATATTTAATACTTAATTGCAATTATTTAAAGGTAACTATTTATGCAACCTAAATTGGAAGATTAGACCAATGCTATCTATTCTTAAAAATGCTCCCTCCCCTCTCTTCCTATCTATCCTTCATAAAAATGACCTGTGTACTTACCCATTTCTAATCCACTCTGGTACAATCGCATGATTCTGCAGCTCGAGCAAACCTGTGTCAGGGGGGAGGAGGAAGTACCTACAATGGCAGGTAGCCTATGGGTGATGTCATGACTTCAGGAATTCACAGCCATTGTTGAACTCTTCATACACAAGGGAGCTGGAACTGCACGTTACCAAACTGGAGTGGATTAAAAATGAGTAATTACACTCAGGGTATGCAGGATAAGTAGGAGGAGGGGGAGGGGACATTTTTCAGAATAGTTAGTATTAGCTTTTACTACCACTTTAAGCCTTTCTGTATAGTAATAGTGAAACAATAAACACACTTATACACAATTACAAATAGCAAAAAATAGCATTTTCATTAAAACTGAACCCTGGGCCAATCTAAAAGACACTGGGCTTCATTCACAGAACCAGATCCCATGTGGTATTTAGGAGTCCAGACACATTTTTCCTATATACTGCACATGATCCCAGAAACTGTCAATTGACTATACTGTTCTGCGGTATTTACTGCAAAATGCTAAAAGAAAAATCTTGGAAAATATGTCATGAATAGGCATTAAGCTCAATTCACAGAAGGAAATAAATAAATAAATGCATGTGGTAATTAAGTAGTGGTTGAGGCATGTGCTATTTAGGAATATGTACTGGGTATTAAGGAATGGGTGGCCGCCAGCGTCATTAACAACCAGTAACTGTCATGACATGCCATAACAATTACTGTCATGCCTGTCATGCCATGACAGTTACTGGTTGCTAAGGACGTCGGTAGCCGCCCACTTCTTTTTTTTTTTCCAAATAATTTTTATTAATTTTAAACAACATGTACAAGAAATGCAGTCAGCGTTACAAAGTATAACATGAGTGAATTTACATAGACAGCAAGTGATATATGAGAAAACATATCAAAGGAGAAAAGGGAATGTCAACTTGAAAACATACAATTATTTATCATTCCATTTGGTCCATAGTTCCCAGTGTTTGTTATGTAATGGTAAGGATTGGGATCTCATCGCCAGTGACTTTTCAAATTCAAAGGTGGTCCGCACTGAAGCCACGACTTCCGATAGATTCGGAGCTTCTGTGTTTTTCCATCTCCTAGTGATGGTGGCCCTAGCGGCCAGTAGTATATGTGCCACCACCCATCTAGCCTTGGTGGGGATGAGATCGATGTCTAGTGTAAGGAGTGCCATAGCTGGGTTCGGCGAGATGTGTGTTTGCGCTATAGAGGAGATAAGGCCAAAAGTTTGGTTCCAGAAGCTGGACAGGTTTTTGCATGTCCACAGAATATGGTATAGATTGCCTACTTGACCACATTCCCACCAGCAGAGCGGGGAATGGTTTTTGTAGAATTGGGACAGCCTATACAGAGTAAAGTACCAGCGGGACAGAATTTTCTGTGATAGCTCCCAGTGGTTGGTGCATTTCGACACTCCATAGGAGTGCCGGAAGGCTCGCGTCCACTGTTGAGAGGAGAAGGTTCTTTGGAGATCAGTTTCCCATTTGACCATGGGGTTAGTTTTAAGGAAGGAAGTTTTGGCGTTAAACATATTGTAGAAAAAGGTTATGCCTTTGGTGGACCCCTTGGGATCAGTGAAGAACCGGTATACTTTATATGGAATGGTAATGGCAGGTGGTGGATTCCTGGACAGGAACGAGGATATGCGATTGTAGTTATAGAGCTCCGTCTTTGGCAGATGGTATTGTTGGGTGAGGGAAGGGAATGTTTTCAGATGGTTGTCTATAAAGCGGTCATCAATCCAGTGTATATCCCTGTCTCTCCACTTAGAGGTGGATATACAGGGGATCAAGATATCTAGTAATCGTATGGGTAGTTTTGGTTTATAGTGGGCTTCGTTGACATCTGTGTGTTTACAAAGTTCTTTCCATGCAGCAAGGGATGTTTTAGTTGAGATTAGTAAGTCCGGCCTATTTTGAGGTTTCCAGCTATCTGCCAGTAGTAGGAGGTAAAGGCGGTCCACTTTACTAAATGAGGCTTCTATGTGCGACCAATGGATGTCGGGGTTCTCGGGGAACCACGAAGGCAGTTGAGTGAGTTGGGACGCTAAAAAGTAGTCTTGTAGTTGCACCATGCATGCCCCCCTACCCGTTTGTGTTTGGTAAGGTGGGTCCACGAGCACCTGGGCTGCTTCCCCTGCCAAATATATTGTTTAAGTACCCGATTGAGGGATTTGAGTATCGTTGGCGGGATAGGGACAGGAAGGGTGCGGAATATGTAAAGGATTTTGGGAAGGGTCATCATTTTAAAAGCCGCCAATTTCCCTAGCCAGGAGAGATCCTGATAGGGTTTCTTGGCCAGGTCTGTTTGGATGTCCGTCAGTAGGGGTTTATAGTTAGCTTCTGCCAGTGATGCAACAGAAGGGGTCAACTTCAGACCTAGATAGGATATGTCCCGGTCGGTCCATATATACGGGAAGTTTGATTCCATATGTTGTCTAGCATGTGGTTGTACCCCCAGATTAAGAATGAGTGATTTGGTGAAATTCACCTTGTAATATGAAATGGAAGAGAAGTCCGCAAGTAGTCGGTGTAAGAAGGGCATGGACACTGTGGGGTTGGTAACGGATAAGATGACATCGTCTGCAAAAAGGGTTATCTTATGGGGGACTCCTTTAATACGAAATCCCAAAATGTGGGGATGGGATCTGATCCGTTCTGCTAACGGTTCCATCATCAAATTAAATATGCTTGCAGATAGCGGGCAGCCTTGGCGTGTGCCGTTAGTGATGAAGAATGGTTTGGAAATCATGCCCGAAACAAAAACTTGGGCAGATGAGATGTGAGAATACAGAGCTGTAATGGCTGATAGTATCAGGCCTGAGAATCCAAACTTCTCCAGCACCAAGTGCATGTATCTCCAATAGACCCTATCAAACGCCTTTTCGGCATCAATGGATAGGAGAAAGGAAGGTGTTTTTATCAGTTCTACATAGTATATTAAATTGATAACTCGACGTGTGGCATCTGCCGCCTGTCTATTGGTCATGAAGCCTAATTGGTCAGGATTTATTAAGGAGGGAAGGATTGTGGAGAGGCGGATTGCAATAATTTTGGCGTAAATTTTCATCTCTGCATTTAGCAGGGATATCGGGCAAAAATTCGCTGGGGTGTCCGGGGATTTGCCAGGTTTAGGAAGGGCTACTATATGTGCTTTAAGCATTTCCGGGGGGAAGGAGCCTGCCTGGGAGATCGATTGGTATAAGCGAAGCATGAACGGGGATAGGATGTCCTGGAATTGTTTAAAGTATTCGTTTGTAAATCCATCTGGTCCAGGGGATTTGTCATTGGGAAGTTTGCTAATAGTGTGGGAAATTTCATCAAGGGAAAGGGGTGAGTTTAGTGTCAAAAGTTGTGCATCAGTCAGTGAGGGGAGTTTTATCTCTGACAGGAAAGACAATATATCTGAGTCGGAGGGGGTGGTGCATGTGGGGTCCTCTTTCAGGTTATATAATGCCCCGTAGTAGTCCGAGAAAGCGTCCGCTATGTCTTGGGGTTTTAATAATTTTTGTTTGGTAAACGGGTGGATGATGTGGGGTATTCTACTCTTGGCTTTCCGCGCTTTCAGGCAATTGGCAAAGAATTTTCCGGCTTTGTTATGTTGCGAGTAAAACAGCAGTTTAAGGGACCTCATAGCTTTGTCATGATCACGGATCAAAAGGAGGCGTAGATCGTGGCGAAGTCTGGTGAAGGTGGCAGATGTTGCGTCTGTAGGAGAGGCCTTATTGGAAGCTTCCAGTTTGCGGATTTCAGCCAACAAGGAGTCTATGGACGTCTTATGTGTCCTCCTGTCCCTGGCCTTAAGTTGGATTAACATACCTCTAATAACGGCTTTGTGGGCATTCCATAATATTTGGGGTGAGACATTTGGATCATCATTGGTCTGGAAGAAAGTTTGCAAGTGGTCTCGGATTGTGGAGGAATATTGTTGGAGCTGGAGTAATCTATTGTCACATCTCCAAGTGGAGAAGCCCGAACCAGACTTCCCCAGCTGGAGTGTTATGGAAATGGCCGCATGGTCCGACCAGGAGATATCATGGATGTTAGCCTCTGATGTGTGGTGTAGCAACCAAGAATCCAATATAAAAAGATCAATACGGGAGTAAGATCTATGGCGGGTCGAGAAAAAGGTAAAATCTTTCTCCTCCGCATGGAAGCATCTCCAGGCGTCAAATAGCTCCTCCCGGCGCAGCAGATTACCCAAGCCAGTCGGGCGTCTGCTACACCCCGAGGTGGTATCGACCTGCGGGTCTGGGGGTAAGTTAAAGTCCCCACACAGGAGGAGGTGACCCTCCCTTACCACCTGAGCCTTTTTGAGGAGCTTGCGTATAAAGAGCATCTGTTTAGAATTAGGCGCATACAAACATACCAATGTCAAGGGCACATTATCAATAATACATATCAGGATTATATATCTACCCTCCGGATCGAGATGGGACGACTTGAGGGTAAACACCACTGAGTCTCTGACTGCCACCAGGATACCGTTCTTCTTAACAGAGGCAGAAGCAAGGAAGATGTGAGGAAAGTTTCGGTGCTGACAGTAGGGAGATGCGTCCGCCTGAAAGTGCGTTTCCTGAGCTACTAAAATGTCAGCTTTCTGGGTAATGGCTTCCTTCCATAGAGTCCTTCTTTTGGCCTGGTGGTTGAGTCCATTGGAGTTAATGGATAAAATCTTCAATCCCATGATATAAGGGTCAGAGGAGATGTGATCAACAGGCGGTATTTGTTAAGATCTGAGATTTGTTCTGTGTATAGGTGACAGTTCAAAATGGGAGGCGATGAGATCCAGGTCTGGGAAAAAGGATAAGCAAGATAGAAGAGTCGTTCCTGAATGAAGTACACTGGGAAGTGGAAATACAGGTGCAATATGTTGTCACAAGAGTCAGGGAAATCGAGAGACGAACGCTGCATGTTAATCGAAACAAGCTCCAACTGGAGCAACCAAAAGGCCCATAGGTGGGCGTAAAAAATAGAATTCCTGAGAAGGGATTTGAGCAGGGTAACCTGCCACATGTAACAGGGTAAGGTACGGTGGTGAGTACCAGTGCATCAGACCAGGGAAGGTCGTTGAGAATGATAAAGTCATGGTGATGCCTTCAGGGTTTGTTACGGTGATCCGTAGGGGGTCTGGACCAGCCCAGCGAGGTGTTCGCTTTTTGAGGTGGCGTGGTCACAGGGCGTTGAGGAGGGATGATATCCCAGGTGCGCAGGAGCTCTAGTCCGGCTTCCAAGGTGTGCACTGTTTTGGTAGTGCCATCTTTAGTAATAAGCAGACTTGCCTGGTATTTCCACTTGTAGGGGATGTCGTGGTTGCGCAAGGCCTTGGTGACGGTCATTAGGTTATTTAGGCGTTGCATTGTGAAGCGGGAGAAGTCGGGAAAAACTTGAAAGTTCTTCGCTTGTTCAGGCAGTTGGTCTTTTAGTTTAAATGCATGAAGAATGCCTTCTTTTGCTTGATAGTAGTGCATTTTAAGCAGCACATCTCTTGGAACATCTGCAGGCAGATGGGGAGGTTTTGGGATGTGGTGTATATGGCCAATAGTGACATCAGTAGGGGTAAAGCCTGGTACAGCAGCCAGAAACAGGTCTTTTGTGAAGTGCGGGAGTTGATTCGAGGAAACTGTTTCTGGGATGACGCGAATTTTCAGGTTACTTCGGCGTGACCGGTCCTCAAGGTCTGCTAACTTGGACTTAATCCAGGAAATATCATCGGCCTGGGATGTATGTGCATCTACCATTGAGTTAAACGATGTGGCAAAATCTGTCATCTGCTCTTCCACTTGGTCAACCCTAGATTCCACCACGTGTATGTTCCTCCTGCAATCCCTCAATCCAGCAACTAGGTCAGCCTGTAGGGAAGATCGCAGCAGCATCACAATGTCCTTTAAAGCTGTGTCTGTTATAGGCTGTCCCGTGGTAGGGAATGCTGCTATAGGATCTGGGATCTGTGTGTCCATTGCAGGCATGTCTTCTGCCCATCCCCCGCCATGTGCCTGATCCCCTGCTAGGGGTGAAGTGGATCGTCTCTGCTTACTTTTAGCAGGACTGTGAGTTGATGGAGTGGACTGACCTGAGTGGTGGTCGGGATCGTCATCCGCAGTGTGCTGGGAGTCCCTGAGCAGAGCTGCTGCTGCCAGGGCGCTGGCAGCGTCCCTGTGAAGAGAGGAGCGGGCGCCATATTGGCTGGACCGACCCGCCGCTGGAGGGAAGAACATGGTGAGTTTCTTAAGTTTAGGGGGATCGCGCTGCCTCCGGGACATTGCCGCTGTGGTCACAGGGTCACCGCCGAGTCGTCGGTGTGTTTTGTCGGTGTTAGGCGACTCCGTAGATGAGATTTCCCTGGTCCTGTGCAGGAGCTCTCAGATCATGCGGCCATACACGTCCGCGGTAGCTCCGCCCCCGGTAGCCGCCCACTTCTTAACAACGCAGTTTTTAATACTGTTAACAAATACACCAATTACAAACAGGCGTTAAATTACCACATGTTTTTACTACTAAAATATTGCATTACTTCATAAAAAAACTCATGCAGTATTTTAATAGCATTTTTTAGTGAATGCCAAACACTGTGTGGTATCTTACCACATACTCGGATGCAGTAAGATACTGCTTTGTGAATGGAGCTCAACGTTTAATGCAACTCTGTATTCACATAATTAAATTTATTTTTTAAATGCAAGTAGTGTAAATACCTGAATCTTCTTGGTAACAGACTCTCGCAGTCCCTGTACAGCAAAGCTTGAACTGTGAAAGGAAAAAGCAGCATAAATAAACCAATCAGTCCATGTGCTGAAAAAAGCAGACTGATAGGAAGAGAGAACTTTTCCTTTCACTGTCCAATCACAGACTAGGGGATGAGCAAGACCTGTAAGTGTCCTGAAATGCAGCAGAGAAAAATCAGGTCTTCCTTGCCAGAGGAGCTGGACTTTTTACCAGAGCTGTGTAAATCTTTGAACTATGTGGACAGAATTACAGATCCTTTGGCAAGTAAAACAGCTCTAATATATGTACTGTATTTTATATCTGTATTTAGCTGATAACAAAAAAATTAGATACAGAAATAACAGTCTCAGGTCTTGCTCTTAGGTTCCATCCATCACAGGATGGCTTGATTTTCAGGTATCTCACACTGCAAGCTGCTATGTTTCAATGGTCATGATGGCATTCTCCCATCACAAAGCCTCAGCCAGGCAGGGCGTGAACTCTTTATTTATTCTATACTGTACAGATCAATGACTCAGCAGTCACACATTGCACTGTACCTCCAAATGTGTGATAAAGTTTCAGCTCCTCCAGACACTTGGTTAGCTAGCTCTTCATTTTGTATCTCTGATAGCCAGATTTTGTCCATAAATGTATGCTGTGCATATTAAGCTAAATAAATATGAAAATAAATACTGATCTAGCATTACTGTACCATTAGCGCGCAAATGCAAAAGAAATAACTACCAAATCTGAAGACAATCCATAAATAAAAATGGGGTTTTGGTCCCACCATATGGCCATATCGTGCTCAAGCCCACTACTGCGTCAAAGTACCCCATTATCAGTGGGTCCTACACTATCCATGAAAAAGAGATGAATCCAGCCTTTCTAACCCTTGGAGATAATACTCCTTGCTGGGAAGGATGTGCAAATGCACTACAGGGGACTCCTCCTATATCCACTTGATGGTGGACACTGATTGAGTACAGGTGTGTGTGGGGGGGTGGGGAGGGGTGCTCAACCTCGATAGTCTGGTCAGACTGAATACATAATAAACAGGCAAAAAATTTTTGGGGGAGCATACCCATGTATTTCTAAAGCTGCTGCAGCTATGAACCAAAAGACATGTATATTAAAAAAGAATAGCGCGCAAATGCAAAAGAAATAACTACCAAATCTGAAGACTATCCATAAATAAAAATGGGGGTTTGGTCCCACCATATGGCCATATCGTGCTCAAGCCCACTACTGCGTCAAAGTACCCCATTATCAGTGGGTCCTACACTATCCATGAAAAAGAGATGAATCCAGCCTTTCTAACCCTTGGAGATAATACTCCTTGCTGGGAAGGATGTGCAAATGCACTACAGGGGACTCCTCCTATATCCACTTGATGGTGGACACTGATTGAGTACAGGTGTGTGTGGGGGGGGGTGGGGAGGGGTGCTCAACCTCGATAGTCTGGTCAGACTGAATACATAATAAACAGGCAAAAAATTTTTGGGGGAGCATACCCATGTATTTCTAAAGCTGCTGCAGCTATGAATACAAACATACATGGGTATGCTCCCCCAAAATTTTTTTGCCTGTTTATTATGTATTCAGTCTGACCAGACTATCGAGGTTGAGCACCCCTCCCCACCCCCCCACACACACCTGTACTCAATCAGTGTCCACCTTCAAGTGGATATAGGAGGAGTCCCCTGTAGTGCATTTGCACATCCTTCCCAGCAAGGAGTATTATCTCCAAGGGTTAGAAAGGCTGGATTCATCTCTTTTTCATGGATAGTGTAGGACCCACTGATAATGGGGTACTTTGACGCTGTAGTGGGCTTGAGCACGATATGGCCATATGGTGGGACCAAACCCCCATTTTTATTTATGGATTGTCTTCAGATTTGGTAGTTATTTCTTTTGCATTTGCGCGCTATTCTTTTTTAATATACATGTCTTTTGGTTCATAGCTGCAGCAGCTTTAGAAATACATGGGTATGCTCCCACAAAAATTTTTTGCCTGTTTATTATGTATTCAGTCTGACCAGACTATCGAGGTTGAGCACCCCTCCCCACCCCCCCACACACACCTGTACTCAATCAGTGTCCACCATCAAGTGGATATAGGAGGAGTCCCCTGTAGTGCATTTGCACATCCTTCCCAGCAAGGAGTATTATCTCCAAGGGTTAGAAAGGCTGGATTCATCTCTTTTTCATGGATAGTGTAGGACCCACTGATAATGGGGTACTTTGACGCAGTAGTGGGCTTGAGCACGATATGGCCATATGGTGGGACCAAACCCCCATTTTTATTTATGGATTGTCTTCAGATTTGGTAGTTATTTCTTTTGCATTTGCGCGCTATTCTTTTTTAATATACATGTCTTTTGGTTCATAGCTGCAGCAGCTTTAGAAATACATGGGTATGCTCCCCCAAAAATTTTTTGCCTGTTTATTATGTATTCAGTCTGACCAGACTATCGAGGTTGAGCACCCCTCCCCACCCCCCCACACACACCTGTACTCAATCAGTGTCCACCATCAAGTGGATATAGGAGGAGTCCCCTGTAGTGCATTTGCACATCCTTCCCAGCAAGGAGTATTATCTCCAAGGGTTAGAAAGGCTGGATTCATCTCTTTTTCATGGATAGTGTAGGACCCACTGATAATGGGGTACTTTGACGCAGTAGTGGGCTTGAGCACGATATGGCCATATGGTGGGACCAAACCCCCATTTTTATTTATGGATTGTCTTCAGATTTGGTAGTTATTTCTTTTGCATTTGCGCGCTATTCTTTTTTAATATACATGTCTTTTGGTTCATAGCTGCAGCAGCTTTAGAAATACATGGGTATGCTCCCCCAAAAATTTTTTGCCTGTTTATTATGTATTCAGTCTGACCAGACTATCGAGGTTGAGCACCCCTCCCCACCCCCCCACACACACCTGTACTCAATCAGTGTCCACCATCAAGTGGATATAGGAGGAGTCCCCTGTAGTGCATTTGCACATCCTTCCCAGCAAGGAGTATTATCTCCAAGGGTTAGAAAGGCTGGATTCATCTCTTTTTCATGGATAGTGTAGGACCCACTGATAATGGGGTACTTTTGACGCAGTAGTGGGCTTGAGCACGATATGGCCATATGGTGGGACCAAACCCCCATTTTTATTTATGGATTGTCTTCAGATTTGGTAGTTATTTCTTTTGCATTTGCGCGCTATTCTTTTTTAATATACATGTCTTTTGGTTCATAGCTGCAGCAGCTTTAGAAATACATGGGTATGCTCCCCCAAAAATTTTTTGCCTGTTTATTATGTATTCAGTCTGACCAGACTATCGAGGTTGAGCACCCCTCCCCACCCCCCCACACACACCTGTACTCAATCAGTGTCCACCATCAAGTGGATATAGGAGGAGTCCCCTGTAGTGCATTTGCACATCCTTCCCAGCAAGGAGTATTATCTCCAAGGGTTAGAAAGGCTGGATTCATCTCTTTTTCATGGATAGTGTAGGACCCACTGATAATGGGGTACTTTGACGCAGTAGTGGGCTTGAGCACGATATGGCCATATGGTGGGACCAAACCCCCATTTTTATTTATGGATTGTCTTCAGATTTGGTAGTTATTTCTTTTGCATTTGCGCGCTATTCTTTTTTAATATACATGTCTTTTGGTTCATAGCTGCAGCAGCTTTAGAAATACATGGGTATGCTCCCCCAAAAATTTTTTGCCTGTTTATTACTGTACCATTATTTATTCTCCTTAAGAAAATATAGACATAGTAACATGAACAGTTAAAGCCCAACCCCAAGCTCATTTTTTTTTTTTTTGGACAATTTTACATGAGCATATCTGCTGACTTATGATGCATGGTGGATTGTGAGACAGCGGCAGGTGGCCCACAGTTAGCAGGTGATCAGAAGGTACTGTGCCAACTTCCACACATCCGTTTAAGAAGGGATAGCACACTGAAATCCCTTTTCACTTTGCCATAACCCTGTCTATTGGATGCAGTTGCATAGAATTTGTGGCATGACCCTATTCTCTTCTATAGGGCACTTAAGCAGGCAGGATGCTAAAAACATGTCTCAACTAGGGATGATCGAACGGTTCGGGTCCACCATCGGTTCGGCCCGAACATTGGGTGTTCGAGGTTCGGCCGAATTTAGAACTTTTTGCCCAAAAAGTTCGGAATTCGGCAACCAGAACCGCCCAAAATGCAATGCTTCAGGAAATGGGCTTTAAAAGCCCGTGATTGGACCAGAACCATTAGCAAAAGCCAATTGAGGGGGCAGGAGAATGCTAGGAATGTGATTGGAGTGACTAGGGGGTCCCTAGACCAATCATTAGTGAATACGCCCCCCAGTATATAAGATCGCCCCCGCCATATTCCCAGCATTGTTATACTGGACATGGAAGAGAGTGGAAGCAGTTCTGTTAATTTTACTTTAAAAGTGTCATTTAGCTATTTTTAGTGTGAGGAAAGGGATATCTAGTGTAGTTAGAGTGCTCCTTTACACTTAAGTTAGCTTCAAAAATTTAGTTTCTGTAGGGAAAGTGTTAAGTGTCAGGGGACCGTAGTGTAGTGTAGGGTTAACTGACAGTGACTGCTATGGCAGGGTGACAAAACCCTTCCATAGCAGGGTGACCGCTATAGAGAAATGATCATTTCTCTGAGTTGCTTCGGGACAGGTATGTGGCTTCTCACCAGCAAGCATTTTTTATGCTGCAGGGGCTGCCACTGCCAGTGTTTTTTTGAGGACATGTTTGATGTCAGACATGACATCTGAACATGTGTATAGGGGGTATATATAGACATATATGTCTGAATATATACCCCTAGACATATATAGGTGTGATAGTAGCAGAAATAAATGCTTGCGCTAATGAAATCATTTACAGTAATATATTTCTGCTACTATCACACCTATATATGTCTAGGGGTATATATTCAGACATATATGCCTATATATACCCCCTATACACATGTTCAGATGTTTTGCCTGCCTCAAAAGAACCCCAAAAAATGCCAAAAAAACGCTAGCGTCAAAAAAAAAAAATGCCCAGGTGTGTTTTTGCTGGCATTTTTTGGGGGGTTTTGGAGGCAGGCAAAACATCAGAACTTGTGCACAGTACCACTATACACAAGTTCAGATGTTTTTCCTGACTGCAAAGAACCCAAAAAAATGCCTGCTATTAAACCGGCAAGGTGTTACAACAGAGAAGCCATATTCCTGTGCTTAAAGTTTTCTAATACAAACAATCTTTTTTTTTATGGTTCTGGACATGCTACAGAGCTGAAACTTCACAGGTACACCTTTTAGACCCCCCCAGACACAAAATCACACAAAAAAAGTTCTTAAAAATTGTCATTTTTGATAAAAAAGCCAATGATTGAAAAATTATAAAAAAAAAAAATAAAAAAAATAAAAAGAGATTTTTTGATTTTTACTTTGGATTTAGTATCTGGGGGGTCTAAAAAGTGTACATGTGAAGTTTCAGCTCTGTAGCATGTCCAGAACCCCCCAAAAATTAGCATTTTCTTATAATTTTTATTAGAACAGGTATACGGCTTCTCTACGGCGCTTTTTCTTGCATTTATCGGGCATTTTTGGAGGCAGGCATGACTTTTTTGGATTTAGTGTCTGGGGGGTCTAAAAAGTGTACCTGTGAAGTTTCAGCTCTGTAGCATGTCCAGAACCAGAAAAAAGATCATTTTTCAGTAGAGCAGGGATGGTGGGACCCCTCTTTTACACTTATATGATCTTTTTTTGGGGTTCTGGACATGCTACAGAGCTGAAACTTCACAGGTACACCTTTTAGACCCCCCAGACACAAAATCACACAAAAAAAGTTCTTAAAAATTGTCATTTTTGATAAAAAAGCCAATGATTGAAAAATTATAAAAAAAAAAAAAAAAAAAAAGAGATTTTTTTATTTTTACTTTGGATTTCAGATCTGGGGGGTCTAAAAAGTGTACATGTGAAGTTTCAGCTCTGTAGCATGTCCAGAACCATAAAAAAAAAGATCGTTTGTATTAGAAAACTTTAAGCACAGGAATATGGCTTCTCTGCTGTAACACCTTGCCGGTTTAATAGAAGGCATTTTTTTGGGTTCTTTGCAGTCAGGAAAAACATCTGAACTTGTGTATAGTGGTACTGTGCACAAGTTCTGATGTTTTGCCTGCCTCCAAAACCCCCCAAAAAATGCCAGCAAAAACACACCTGGGCATTTTTTTTTTTGACGCTAGCGTTTTTTTTGGCATTTTTTGGGGTTCTTTTGAGGCAGGCAAAACATCTGAACTTGTGTATAGTGGTACTGTGCACAAGTTCTGATGTTTTGCCTGCCTCCAAAACCCCCCAAAAAATGCCAGCAAAAACACACCTGGGCATTTTTTTTTTTTTTGACGCTAGCGTTTTTTTTGGCATTTTTTGGGGTTCTTTTGAGGCAGGCAAAACATCTGAACATGTGTATAGGGGGTATATATAGGCATATATGTCTGAATATATACCCCTAGACATATATAGGTGTGATAGTAGCAGAAATATATTACTGTAAATGATTTCATTAGCGCAAGCATTTATTTCTGCTACTATCACACCTATATATGTCTAGGGGTATATATTCAGACATATATGTCTATATATACCCCCTATACACATGTTCAGATGTTTTGCCTGCCTCAAAAGAACCCCAAAAAATGCCAAAAAAAACGCTAGCGTCAAAAAAAAAATGCCCAGGTGTGTTTTTGCTGGCATTTTTTGGGGGGTTTTGGAGGCAGGCAAAACATCAGAACTTGTGCACAGTACCACTTTACACAAGTTCAGATGTTTTTCCTGACTGCAAAGAACCCAAAAAAATGCCTTCTATTAACCACTTGCCGACCGCCGCACGACTATCTACGGCGGCGGTCAGCCCCTCACAGGCAAAGTGACGTAGGTCTACGTCGCTCGCCTGTGAGGGTTTAGGGAGCGAGCGCGCGCCGCCGGAGGCGCGCTCCCGCTCCCGCGTGGTCACGGACCCCCCCGCGCGCGTGACCGGCGGACCCGATCGCCGCCGGCCACTCTGCGATCGGCGGGGGAGAGGGAGAAAGTCAGGCAGCTTGTGTAAACAAGCTGCCTGTCATTCTCCTCTCTGTATGAGAGCTGATCACATGGATCTACTATGTAGATCCATTGATCACTCTGCATACAGTTGAAGCCACAGCCAATCACAGTTAGAATCACGCCCCTAGGGACACACACAGCCCCTCCCTCTCAAATAAAGTTAACCCCTTCACTACCAGTGTATTTTTACAGTAACAGTGCATATATATAGCACTGATTACTGTAGAAATGTCACTGGTAACCCCAAAAGTGTCAAAAATGTCAGTCAAGGGTCCGATCTTTCCGCCGCAATGTCGCAGTACCGCAAAAAAAATCGCAGATCGCCGCCATTACGCGTTAAAAAAAAAAACAACAAAAATGACAAAAATCTTTCCCTTTGTTAGTAAACGCAATAACTTTTGCGCAAACCAATCAAAATACGCTTTTTGCGATTTTTTTTACCAAACATAGGTAGCATAAAACAAATTGGCCGAAAATATTAAAAAATTTTGATTTTTACATTTTTTTTGGGGGAATTTCATATAAAAAAAAGGGAAAAATATTGCTATTTTTGCAAAATTTACGCTCTTTTTTTGTTTATAGCGCATGATCAAAAAATCGCACAAGTGATCAAATACCGCCAAAAGAAAGCTCTGTTTGTGGGAAAAAAAGGACGCCAAATTCGTTTAGGTACAGCGTCGCACGACCGCGCAATTGTCCGTTAAAGTCACGCAGTGCCGAATCGCAAAATACCCTCTGGTCGTTTAGCAGCCAAATCCTCCGGGGCTTAAGTGGTTAAACCGGCAAGGTGTTACAGCAGAGAAGCCATATTCCTGTGCTTAAAGTTTTCTAATACAAACAATCTTTTTTTTTCTGGTTCTGGACATGCTACAGAGCTGAAACTTCACATGTACACTTTTTAGACCCCCCAGATCTGAAATCCAAAGTAAAAATAAAAAAATCTCTTTTTTTTTTTTTTTATAATTTTTCAATCATTGGCTTTTTTATCAAAAATGACAATTTTTAAGAACTTTTTTTTGTGTGATTTTGTGTCTGGGGGGTCCAAAAGGTGTACCTGTGAAGTTTCAGCTCTGTAGCATGTCCAGAACCAGAAAAAAAGATTATATAGGTGTTAAAGTTAAAGGAGGCTCCCGAACCACATCCCTGTTCTACTGAAAAATTATCTCTTTTTTTTTCATGGTTCTGGACATGCTACAGAGCTGAAACTTCACATGCACACCTTTTAGACCCCCCATATACTAAATCCAAAGTAAAAATCAAAAAATCTCTTTTTTTTTTTTTTAATTTTTCAATAATTGGCTTTTTTATCAAAAATGACAATTTTTAAGAACTTTTTTTTGTGTGATTAATAGTTAATGGGGCATGACCCAGAACCCTAGGCACTTTTTAGGGGCATTTATTGGGTTTTGGGGCTTCAAAATTGTGTTTTTTGATTACCGAAGTTCGGGTCCCATTGATTTCAATGGGGTTCTGAAATCCGAACCGAACTTTCGTGAAGTTCGGGTGTTCTGGTCGAACCGAACTTTTCAAAAGTTCGATCATCCCTAGTCTCAACCACCTAGATTTACTGCATGCAGTTCTTTACTTACTCTCCCTTCCCTGCAGTACAGAATCTTCACTCCCATTCTGTCCAATGCTTACACCTGCTTTCTGGGTTAAATGATGAATTCATCCACATCCTATCCTACACAGGGCTTCAAGTGCCCATATTCTGTAGTCACGCGGATAACATCACACTTTTTTTCTCAATGTGGACATTTTATCTACAGCCACATGGTATTTTCAATGCAAATGCAAATTATACATATCATGTACAGTATGCTCATCACTAGGGATGATCAAACTTTTGAAAAGTTTGGCTCGACCATAACACCCGAATTTCCCAAAAGTTTGGTTCCGATTCCAGATTCCATTTAAATCAATGGACCTGAACTTCTGGAATCAAAAAACACAATTTTTAAGCCCTAAAACCCAATAAATGCCCCTAAAAAGTGCCTAGGGTTCTGGGTCATGCCCCAGGGACTATGAATCAGGAAAAAAAAAGTTCTTAAAAATTGTTGTTTTTGATAGAGAGCCAATTATTGAAAAAATTATTGAAAAAAAAAAAAAAAAAGATTTCTTTGGATTTAGTGTCTGGGGGGTCTAAAAAG